>NW_017385999.1:165791-285203 GCF_000237925.1 Schistosoma mansoni
GGACTTGTCTTGTGATGCAGTTAGGTGATTTCCTCAATGTATGTCCTATCCACTTCCAGTGCTTCTTCTTGGTTTTTTCTTCCATTGAAATCTGGTTTGTTGTCTCCCACAGTGAATGTTGTTTATAATGTCTGGCCCACGGATCCGAAGTATTTTGTGAAGACAACTGTTATTAAACACCTGTAATTTCTGCATGATGGCTTCCGTAGTTCTCCAGGTTTCCGTCTCATACAGTAGAACACTCTTGACATTTGTATTCAAGATTCTGATCTTGGTGTTGGTTGAGAGTTGTTTTGAGTCTCGGATGCTCTTCAGTTGTAAATATACTGCTCTTGCTTTGTCCATCCTCGCCCTCACATCTGTATCAGATCCACCGTGTTCATCGATGATGCTACCTAGGTACGTAGAAGTTTTTACATCCTCAAAAGCTTGTCCGTCAAGTGTGATTCGATTGGTGCATGTTGTATTGTATCTGAGAGTGTTGCTTTTCCCTTTGTGTATATGGAGACCTACTGCTGCTGGTGGTACACTGGTGGTATTCTCCTGCATTTGTTGTTGCGTGTGTGATAGAAGAGCCAGATCATCTGCGAAGTCTGGATCGTCCATCTGCATCCAAGCTGTCGATTGTATCCCGTGCTTCCCTCCAGATGTTGACGTCTTCATGATCCAGTCGATCACCAGGAGAAAGAGAAAGGTTGAGAGTAAGCAACCTTGCCTGAGACCGGTCTCTACCTCGAACGAGTCTGTCAACTGTCCTCCATGTACGACTTTGCAGTTTAATCCATCATAGAAATCCCGTGTCATACTGAATGTCTTTTCAAGTACGCCGTAGTGCTGAAGAAGCTTCCATAGTGTCGTCCTGTCCATGCTATCAAATGCTTCCTCGTAGTCAATGAAGTTCATGTAGAGTGATGAATTCCATTCAATCGATTGTTCCACAATGATCCGTAGAGTTGCGATTTTGTCTTTTCACGATCAATCCTTACGGAATCCTGCCTGTTGGTCTGGAAGTTGGGCGTCTACGAAGTCCTTCATTCTGTTTAACAACACCCCAAAGAAGACCTTTCCTGGTATTAAGAGATGAGTGATGCCTCTGTAGTTATCATACTTGCTGAGATCGCCTTTCTTTGGTATTTTGGTCAGAAGTCCTTCTTTCCAGTCTGTCGGTACTTGTACTTCATCCCAAATGTTACTGATGAGAATGTGGAGTATCCTTGCAGTTACTGCTACATCTGCTTTCAGTGCTACTGCTGGAATTCTCTCTATTCCTTGTGCTTTGCCGCTCTTTTCGGATATCCATGCTGATCTCTTCAGTTGTTGGTGGACCAACTTCGATTGGGTGGTCGGTGGGTGCTACTTCGATGTTGGGTAGATTCAATGGGGATGGTCGATTCAAGAATTCCCTGAAGTCCCCTATCCATCTGTTTTGTTGTTCCTCAATATTGGTGATTACTTTGTCTTCCTTGCTTTTCACTGGTCGTCGCTTCTCTTTCAGCCTTTTCAGCTGTCATTGCTAGATCAGTTCGTCTTCACTTGCTTGATTACTTCTGTGTATCCAGCTTGTGCCTTGGCTTTTTCTGTTCTTGTTCGGCTGATATTCATTCCTGCCTTCTTCTCCTCCTTTCTTCAATCTTATCTAGTGTATCAACGGTGGTTCATTCCTTGTGATGATGCCTCTTTTGGCCCAGAACCTCATGACATATTGAAGTGATTGCTTCCTTGATCCTTTTTCTGTTGTTCTCTATAGTAGTTCCCTCTCCACTGAGAAGCTCATGGAAGGCCTGGAACTTAGTGTTGAGGGCTATCTTGAATTTGTTGAGTTTGCCAGTATCCCGAAGAAAAGTCATATTATACTTTTGTGATGTTGTCCGCCCCGTTGTCCAGTGCTTCTTAAGTTTTAGTTTCATCTTGGTGACCAGCGAGTGATGATCTGATACTATATCAGCTACTATATCAGGCGCATAGTAATGAATGACATTCATTGTAATGCCCTCTTTCTTTGTTTTGAAGGAGGCTTTGATGATTTTGGGTCCATGAGATTTCCATCCTATAAGTGCTTCTTGTGCTTGTTTGGATAGAATCAGTGCAACGCCTTGTGTATATGGAACATTCTCTTCTTCACGGCCGGAGTATAACAGAAGCTCTCCTGAAGCTAATCGTTGTTGTCTAATGTGTTTCACTGATTCCAAGCACCTCCAGGTTGTATCTCCTCATTTCTGCAACACTTTGGATGGCTCTCCCGGTCTCCCATATTATACGAACATTGCATATACTTAAATTAATGGTTGCTCTGGTTAGTAGAAGGGGCACCGACCTCGTGACTTCCGAATGAACTCGGCTTTTACCGTGAGACGACATAACTATTCCAAGTGAAGACCTTCTCACTCCTAGGACAGAGTTAAAATGGTTTAGATAATTTTTCTGGTAAGAGTTTTTTAGTAAGTTAGTTTTCTATGGGTTGGGGTCGCTAACTCAACGCCTAACCCTGCTTTATCCGGGCTTCAGACTGATAGTATCCCCAGAGGAGTCCCAGTTGAAGTTAATTGTGAGTGTGTTCAGTAGAAATAAACCTTTTTGTGTTCATTTTTAACAACGATTGTAATATAGCAATGATATGCCTGATAAATTGACTTTCGTTGTTTTGATAAAAGAATGAATTATTAATAAAAGCTACTCAGAACTTGCAATCACATGGATAAAAGTATTAAGTTAGTAATGTTTACTACAGTGTTTATTCCCTTGAAATGTCGATTTCCACTTCTTGACAGCAACAAAAACATGGAATATGCTTTTGTTTTTCTTTGCCGGATCTTTCTAGTTTGACATTACGGCTCGCTTAAAATAAATTTAATCGGTACTTAAACATTATGGATATAAAAAGACTACTACGTAGTATCTGTAGAATAACTCAAATAAATACCAACCCAGTGAGCATAAAGAAAATAATATCGCTAACATACTTATCAAATAAATATGTAAAGTAATCCATACATCGTGCGTCTGAAAGCAAAATAGCACGTATATGAAAGGTCGAATCAAGTCTATCATGTGTCAAAGGTTTCTTCGCTGCTTTTGTACGTGTCGTTGAAAGGTTTTTAGACAATTTCCGCCATACCAAATTATTGATACCTCACTTTTCTTCAGTTAACTACTGATGAAATCAAACGTTTACTCAAATGCGTCGGCAAAATATCATATGCAGATAGTAAGTTGTGCATAGATTTGCATAAGGGTAGGTCAGGTTCTTTTTAATGTAACACTTCTATAGTGCTTACATCTGTATATAAGATAAACATAATGGCATCTCACCAATATATTAACGGGATTATATCCACAATGTATCTCACAACATGCCACTACACGAACGTCGAACCCAACTTATATAATTCTGAACCCATCTACACCAGCCTGTAAGAGACCAAAGCTTACACTCCCCATATAAGTCAACTTTATCTGTATTGGTCTCTCTAAAAAGTAAAATCATTTATATGGATTGTTTAAAATAAAACTACGAATACAATGTAAGTGACTTCTTGACACAATAACACCTGATTCGTACAATGACGTTGTTATTGAGGACTGCATTTTCAAATCCCTTACGGCATAAGTGTAATCACAAATTTATTAGCTACTTCAACACTAACTACTAATTTTTATAAAACTTCCATCGCTCAATATGGTAACGGAACCAGACGAAATTAGAGAAGAATGCAAATTACGTAGACTAAGTCGTTTAATTGTTCTCTTCCTGTAACGTCAATAAGAATCGAAGATGAAAAATAAAATCTATAGGGAACCACAGTTTGACCGACTGGAACCTTGCAACTTGTGCAATGCAAATGTAAAATAGTGCATAAAATACTGTTTTTCAATCATTCCCACTATCAATGACTGACTGCTCTAAACCTTTAGTTTCAGAAGGACTATTCTTGTCCATTATCAAGAATTGACTTATAACGCCCCAATTTTGTTGTCCTTATACATTAAAAGTATCATTTTTGATTCAAAGGATTTGTTCTGAGTTTAACTTTCAGTAAATTACTTTTCTTTTTGAGTATTATCCAGTTAATATTCAACCATAGTTCTTCTTCAGCTTACTACTAGGTGACCTAGATGCAGCTTTGCTATCAACTGTGGTATGCAGTGGTATTCAGTGTGGCAAATACAAAGGTTGTCTACATAAAGCAGGAACAGACCTTAAAGTAACTGCTTGCAACAGACGGATAGCAAACGGGCGTGTGACTCTTGCAACACGAATGATGAGACTTGCTGAGCAATATTATCATACTTCTCACAGATCTAAGAAAAATATCATCTGCAACTATGAAAAAGGCAGTCGTTTAACCGGTAATCAAACAAAGGCGGGCAGTTATATTGAGAAGAGCATTATTGACAAGATCAGTATCAATGGAACATGCAACAGCACTAATAAGAAAATGATAGAACTCAATCCCGCCATAACATCGACGGTGCTGGACCCTCACAATAAACTCTAACCCTCAGAACAGACTCTCTAAGTGCAACTGTGGCGTCTAGAACTTCCAATGTAGGTGACTGGAACGTCGTCAACACAGCTGAAAAAGATTGACTGTCGCTGTCGAAAATGCTGAACAGACCATGTCTTGTGAACAAACCAGCTAGTGGATCGACAGTGCAATATACCTTTAAGATTATCCAAACAGCCAACAAAATGCACGAGGATCCGGACAGAAATCTAACTGCCAAACAAAAAGGACACCAAGCTGAAAGTACTCGAAAACTTGGGAAAGCACTCACGTCCAGCAGTGATTTTCTCACAGTTATGAACCTTAAGGATAGCTCTGACCTTCTCAGTCTCCAGGATAGTAACAACGAGATACTTTGAGAAGAGTTAAACAGGGATCTCAACCTTCCCAATCAGTCCCATCCCGATAAACTTTAAAAAGTCATCTTCTCCTAAAACTCGAATTTTTACCTTATTACTTATTGCATAGCAATCAACCAATCTCCTATCTGTCAACGTGATAGCTTCTGGTTACCAGAAACCCTACAGTCCGGAGACGAATGCCCTCGATTTATAAAATATACAAAACGATAGAAATTGAATGTAATTATCACAACCGAGTTGCTAGAATACCCCCTCATTGGACATTGCCAAATACCTTGGACAGTACTGAAACATCAAAGAGAGATCTCAAAGAAATCAATCCGTTTATACAAGCTCACGACAAAGATATAGGATATCCAACTTATTATCGATTTTTT
This sequence comes from Schistosoma mansoni, assembly GCF_000237925.1. Classification (NCBI taxonomy): domain Eukaryota; kingdom Metazoa; phylum Platyhelminthes; class Trematoda; order Strigeidida; family Schistosomatidae; genus Schistosoma; species Schistosoma mansoni. The sequence continues at coordinate 171,036 of NW_017385999.1, forward strand.
ACTTATATTTATTTCACATATCCAGGCACCTACCCAGAAGGATCATTCGCTACCATAACACTCGTTGATCGAAAGAATCTCATATATCGTTCACAACTATTTGAACCAACTGAGTCATTTGTGGATTTTGACCTTGAGAAACCCGTCAAGGAGGAAATCTGTAAAATAGAATGCCAAGAGGTGTGTTGGGATATACTTTAGTGGTCTCTTTATACTATCGTGAGATCTTGAAATAACTTCGAAAATCATGACTTCAGTTATACATCTCATTGTCTTGTGCTAGGTTGCAGTTCTCAGCCATTATAATGAGTTAGAGGTTAAGTATTTTATGAATAAAAGCTTAAAGCTGTGTATGATACTTAAATTTTCAAAATACAAGAACTACAGTCTTATTAATAAGTCACATCGCTCTCCTTGTACCTACAAGTATTTTACCTGTTAGGCTGTTTGAAATATGACTTAAAAAGTGTATCTCTTTTTATTACTAAATGTAAAGCAAAATCCTTCAGTACGTATTGAAAAATCTAACCTACTTATGACCATTACCACCCAAAAGTTTTGCGCACCTACTTTTATTATCAACAACTAATTATATAGGTTGCAGTGTAGTTAGTGTAGTGTGTCATTTCATGTCATTTGTACGTATAATGAAAGCCAGAGCGGCTTATGCCAATCTGGGCCATCTTTGGCGCCTTCGTGATGTTAGTCTGGCTGTAAAAGATCGGATCTACAACGCGTCGGTGAGAGCAGTTTTGCCCCATGCTTGTGAAACCTGGCCTCTCCGAGTTGAGGATGTTAGACGACTCTCTATGTTCGATCATCCTTGTCTCCGAAGGATTGCTGACATACAGTGGCAACACCATGTTAGTAATGCAGAGGTTCGGCATCGTGTGTTCGGGCGCAGAGACGATAATTCAATTGGTGTCACCATCTTGAAACACCGACTTCGGTGGCTTGGACATGTTTTACGAATGTCGTCCCAGAGACTTCCACGTCGTGCATTATTTGCCGACTCTGGGACTGGTTGGAAAAAGCGGAGAGGAAGTCAGTGTATGTCATGGTGTCGTGGTATGAAAGAAAGCTGCAAAGGGCTAGCTTCTGTTGGTCCTTCACGACTCCCTGGCTGGGGTCCGGGAAATGGTGCAACACAGTGGCTAGAGACGTTATCAGATATGGCTCAGAATAGAAGCCAGTGGCGATCCTGCTGCAACCTTCTTTTACTTTCTACATAAAGAATGGTTCTAACTTTCTTAACCGAGAGAGCTCTTCTGGTTGTACATTTCAGTCCGCCTTATCTTTTCATCCCTTCTCTTCCTACTTTCATTATTTTGTGTGGCGCATATGTATCTGGTGCCCTTTTGTACCAATATGTATGTGTTTAAAAAATAAATAAATAAAAGTATAAGTTGCACTTTTAAGGTCGAAAATGTCTGACAAGATATCACTTTCAGCAATAAGTCCATGAATATTCTACTCCATCTTATATTTTAATATTCGTATCACAATCTAAAGTGCAGATTTAGTGTGGTCAACTTCTACTCACACCTGGTTTAATAACTCATAGTGTTACTAGATTACAAAAGTAAAACCAGCGACCTAGTGATTGACTTAACCACTAAGCTATCACGTCACTCTTAAGTATGCTTTCTCTCTGTAATTCCTCAGTCCTGTTGACCCACTTACACTTCAGTTCTTAGTACCTCACACATTATGATTAAGCTACTGTAGGACTTCGGAGGAAGAGCCTTGGTCTTCCATCGTATAACAACGTGGTCACCGCACATTGTCTTCAGAATCGGTTCTGATTCAAACAAAGTCTTGCGACCCAGATATATATTTCTCTGTAATTCGAATTGTACGGTTTGCATAGACAGTAATCGTTGTGCATATTCCTACATTCGTGAAATTACTAATAACACTCGTACCATTTTAAGACGGTCTGAAGCTAGAAGCGTTCAGCCTTGGCCTTCCTTAATTGATCACTCACCTTTAGTATAAACTAACGATAGGAATGGCTGTTCAAGCTTGCGTGTCTACTACCTATACAGGCATATTTTGACGCACGTACTTGCATTAACTGGTTGGGATTGTCCAAAAGTGATTTTACGTTTTCTTCTTTATATCAGCATAATGTAGTTTAACATGAGCTAACTTATTTTGAACAACCGTCAATCTTGTGCTGCTCCCTGCTGGATGCTAGTTTTCGAGACGACACTTTAATCACACTTTCACTCACTGGTTGACAATAGCATCTCTAGTCAATTAAACTAATCCCTTAGCTTAATTGCTTCAGACATAGCCTTTGCAAATATTTGATCAAATTCAATGCAAACTACATCTTCAGGCTCTGTTCCTAGCATATGAGTTTCATCCAGCCCGCTTCTTTCATAAAGTCTGTCGTGCACGAGAAACCATTCATAATGTTACGCTGTCTATTAATTAACTGAATCTACTGATTCCATTCAACTATTCCCGTTGATACACGCGGAACATTAGCTTAACGTTAGGGTTCTTTCTTTTTTACTTCAGCTTATAATTACCTGAGTCCACAAAGTTACAGACATCATCAATTTAATCACCAATTACTTCAAGAAGTAGAGTCCAGAAGTTCAAATTACTGTACATTTTCCCTTGGTGTTTTTGAGGCGACTTAGTTTCGGTAACACGTAATGACTGTCCGAATATGACAAGTTTATTTTAGACATGTGTACTTAAAAACAGTCATTTATATTGACTCTTAGAATTTTTCAAGTAGGGTTATAGACGGAAACGGTAACTTGTGCACCTATATATGTTAAGCAGGTAGTAAGAATAATTTTATAACTTTTTTCGGTTTCCATCCGAATATTGCAAACTTAACGATCGCGGTTATATGGACTAGCATATTTGTGAAAGGTGTGCAAGCCTTCAGAAAATAAATTTGAATAACATATCGTCACTTGCGTTTTCAAATTGAGTTTTGTTGAGGAATGCCCTTACATTGACACATTTTCAGAATGGGAGTTTGTGGAGATCGTAGTAATTTAGTAGTTGAAGTCATGAGTCGATCTAGGCTAGACCATCATGTAAATCTGGAAGTACTGGACAGACGTTTCGTCCTAGTATGAGACTCCTCAGCAGTGCGCATCCACGATCCCACATATGGGACTCGAACCCAGGACCTCAGATCGCGCGGATGCTTAATCTCTAGACCACTGAGTCGGCATCCAACGGTGTTAATGAGTAACTTCAACCAATCCACGATATTGGGCGACCGTCCACCATTATCTTCAGTGAATAACTGCCTCACAACAAAAAGGGTTGAACTCCGCTAATCGCAGCTTCTCACTAGAACTCCAGGAAGTACATCTTGAAGCCAGTCGCAAGGCCGGAGGTCCTAGGTTTGTATCTCACGTGAGGAGTCGTGAATGCGCACTGCTGAGGAGTCCCATACTAGGACGAACTATCCGTCCAGGTTTTCATTGGTGGTCTAGTTTAAATCGACTCACGAATCCAACTATTGAATTGACATATTTCCTCCGTCTTGATATTATTTTGGAGCGCAAAATAAAGTACCCATATCCAGTCTTCTAATCCGCAAGTTATTGGGTTAGGTGTGTTTTGTGTTCTCTAAGTAGACCTTTTGCATTTACAAAGCTTTTCAAGCTCTACACTCTCTATCTCACTCCCTCTTATCGAAAAGACCGCGGTCACTCAAATTAAAAAAGTCAGGAATCACTTTAGGTCCAACTGTCCTCTAAGGCATTATATTTTTACATAATTCTACACAAATATAATCTGGAATATGGTCACACAGCATGTAATCTAGTGTTTTTCTTGTATCTACAGATTATGACAAACGCCCTCGATCAAGATCTCACGACCGGTACAGGGATCGTAATGATAATTGTGAGCGTTCTCGTAAACATCGAGAAGACTACCATCGAAGAGATCGCGACCACGGATACGACTGTGATGAAAGAGATGTAGAGAGAAGCCGATACCGACATGAAAAAGAAAAACGCAGAGACCGTGATAGCCGACGAAGACATGAACAAAATCATAACGACGAAAGATGGAAGCGCCGTACACGCTCTAGGAGTCCCATACCTCCAGCTGAAGCAGAAACCGTGGAGTATGAAGAGGGTAGGTTATTTTTAAAACTCATTCATTTTTTTAGCAGAACCAACTGAACCTGTAACCGAAGAGGAGGCAGAAATGATGCGCACTATGGGTTTCTGCAATTTCGGTACCACGAAAGGAAAACATGTTATCGGTAACAGCGTTTATGTGGCAAACATAGCAAAACAGCGAAAGTATCGTCAGTACATGAATCGTCGTGGAGGTTTCAATCGTCCTCTCGATCCAGTTGCTTAAACACTATGATACTTGTATATATTCTTTTAATACCTGCCAAAACCCACTCAATATAACGAAATGTATTGATAGGAAATATAACTTTCGTATGCTTACTAAAATTGTAATGTGTATTTCACAAAGTAAGAATGGCAAATTGCTGCTTAGGTATAATAAATGTACTTGTTACGTTACAAAGTGAAACACTTGCTTAAAATAAATCACACAGTACTTCGCTTTCCGGGTAAGTGTTATTTGAAAAAAAAGCAATCTAACATTCGATGCTCAACCAGCAATTCAAAAATACGCAATTACGAATAAGGCTAGTTCCTTTTGCGAAAATTGTTCATATGATTTCGATAATTATATAGCAACTATATCAAGGATACTTGCTTCCCACAACATAGTTGAGACGTTAGTCTTTTTATCGTGCTTGCATTCTCACCTTACCAATTTTGAGTGAATCGATCCCAAGCATTTTTTACAATTGACATAATTTCTTCATATTCTGCACTAACTGGTAGATCCGATTATTCTAACAAGTGCAGTTTTCCAAGTCGTATAACACAGACCATCTAGCATATCATCTGAATACGCAGTACTGTAGAATATTATAAGCATATTTTAAATTGATACTATTCTATACATCTGAACAAAAATGTAGTGTAGGATTCAAACAGTACTAAATGTGGCGTTGAAGTAGGGAGATTATCATTAGTGAAACATCTCAGTACTTGATCAAATCGTCACTAAGAGTTCATAAACATTGGTCGTTTTTGCAACGCTACTAATATCTTAATCTTTACAAAAAATCTTTCGTCAGTTCTCATTCGAGTGTCTGAAAACCAAAAAACTAATGCATTGCCACGTTTTATTTAAATCATTTGTTGTACAAAAATAATGAGCAGCACATGTACACGGAGAAAGTAATATTGGTTTGTGTTATAAAATATTTACTATTTTACAACTGTATCAATCACGGAGTTCAGTCTTTGCCAATGTAAATCTTGTATCAGTATTTTCCCCTCCAGCTAACATATGTCATGAAACATGAAACTGTTGGCCACCAAAAAATCCAACATTTCGGAAAAAGGGTAAGCCCTTCGATGCATTAAAGTTCTGAAATAGATTAGTCATCTGAATCGTAGCGGTACAGAGTCATTGCTTGGTTTATGATCTTGTTTTTAAACAGTAACAAAGACGGTCCATGTATTGAATTTAGAAATCTGGTTATACATTCGTCCTTTGTGAGTTGGGCCAAAGCAGGTTCTACGTTTGCCATGAGGAATAGGAGCACTAAAGCCATTAATTGACTTTCGTTCGGGTTCATATGTATATTCTTACTTGTAAGACTAAAAGCAAAAGAAAAAATATAAATATTGCTAATGAGTAGTGAAATCGTAGTGTCAAATCAAAAAAGAGAATTACGTTTTAAGTTTCCAAGACTTACTTGGTACATGTTATTACCAAAAAGTTGTTTTATTTTCATGCAGTATCGTCTCAATAGAGAATTGGTACCTTGACAACAGAGTTTATCTGAATCAACCAACATATAGGTAGAATATTTAATCATCGATGTCTTATTATCACCGAATGGCGAGACAAAAGTCAGCTATCAATGTCACAAGTAAGTAAACTATGGCGACGAGATATGACTGCAAAAGCTGTACTACTAACTAAACGGAAATGTAACGGCACTAATCGCTGAATGATGCGGACTTTTATTCCAGTGAAAAAGTTCAAAATGATCGTAAAACGACATCCATTCCAAGTAGGCCCTAATATTCTCCAAAACGAAGAAAGCTCTTCAGCTAAACCATCCAGCTTAGGAAATGAGACACTAAAGTCATTCACCTGAGTTGCAAATCCTTATCAATACAAAGACGATCTTTTGACCATGGGTGGAAGAAAATTTTTAAAGGATGTTTCTTCAGAAACGTAAATTTTATGAAAATAGTTACAGTAATTATATGTATTCTTACTTTCACGATATTGGGCAGGATATTAAATTCAGTTATAAATTTGTTGAATAATTGAGAAACTTACTTAAAATGAAGCACAGAATTTTCTAATCTTCTGTATATGCAATAAATATTTATTTTCAAAGCATCTAATATTGGATTCATGCTAGAATTTAAAAAAGTAAATCGAGTTTTTTTTAAAATAAGTGAATACTAGAACAATCACTTAGTTCACTATTATGTATTATTTTATTAAGTGCTTTATTCAAACTCCCTTTGGAATTCTACGCTAAATTGAAGTAATAATGTTGTGACTCAGTCGAAGAATAAAGCACACCAGTATATAGTATTAGTAGAAGGTACTTGTCACTCACCGAAATTCGCTAGCTTAAACAAAAGCCAGCTAAGTAGAAAGACAATTATAAGCTACTGAAAACTTGGTAGATTGGGATTCCAAGTTGTTCAAAAGACTAGTTTAATTAACTCTAATGAAAGTGAACGGAACATCCCTAACCACACTAAACGTAACTAGGGGACTATAAGTCTAGGTACTTTTACTCCAAATTTTACATTCAGAACTTACCGCTCACTTTGAAATGATATCACATTGTTGACATGCCATCATAGTTCATATATGTAGACCTAAATCATATAAGCTTGTACCACACTAGCTTAATGACTAGTTTTGTAAGTTTACTAATTATCAATTCGAAAATGACTGTCTAGAAAAAGATTTACTAATCGCAATTACCATCTTATTTAAGAAACCATGTTTGTTGATGACTCTTGTCTCTTTACATTCTTTAAAAGAATATTTTTTCGAGTAAACAGCAAATTATTCCGATTCTTCACATTACGTTTTGGTGTAAATAGACAAATATTGGTATGGCTACCGCTATAACTGAACAAGATTAATACGGCCTAGTTCGAGAAAGTAGGTAAGATTGTAGATGATTTCATCATGCGCTAACCAAAAGCCCACAATCAGGTAAACGATTATATTTGAAAACACTGAGTCACATATCATTTATTCATCTGGCCAGTAGTCGTGTTATGAATAATTAAAACTTGGCAACACTTGGTATCAATTATCAATCACTTAATGCATGAGTACACTTTACCATATTAATAGATTAAACTGCTTTAACCGACAAATGTGACTAAATCACTGGGTCACACACATTAGCCTTCTCTTCACACGTAATTCCCTGTGAAAAATCAAGTTTAGTACACAGCAGGAAGAAAACCCTACGTAGCACATATACTTCCACAGAAGTGTTGTGTATAACTAAATGAACATAAAAACCTCACCCAAAATAATTACTTTACCTTTTTTTGAGATCATCCAGAAGGATTTGTCTACGGAGAACTTCAGGAGAAACCGAATCAATAAGTGGTAGAACACAGGTAAGCGGATACTGGGAAAAACAAATTTTAAAATAATCCTGTATTTTAATGGATGAAATACCGAGATTTCTAGACAACTGTCTTATACAAATAAAAATACTCGATATTACGATCCAGATGAGGTTGAAATAAAAGAAATATAAGTTCCTTGTAGTGAATACTAGCTAATATAGACTATATTTTACACACAGAAACCACGAACCCCTAATTGATTTCGCTAAAATAATCGTTAGGTCGTAGAGACCATTAGCAAATCTCAAGAGGCCTAAACCATTACAATTAAGCTGGAAAGACACTGAGGATCACTAAACGTGCTACCGAAACATGTGGAGGAGAGAATCACAAGAAAGATCCATACACTGATTAACAGTAATATTTCAGTGCACACCAAAATAAGACATGGGAATCGCTATAATAGGAAAAGGAGTCAAACTTTATCCTATCATAGTAATCAACATTTGAAAGACCAAAATATTTACTTTGTGAAGGTCCAAGCTCAGACAGACTGGTTAACCACAATCAGTAAATCATTATATCCTATTTAGTTTCACGACGAAATTAATTTGTTAGTTTCGTCAAGGGGAATAATTTTCCTTAACTATTGACCATATCTAAAATAAAACCATCGCTTTGGACTAAAAGTACGTAACAGTTTGTTAACACACTATGTGGTAAGCATATATATATTGAGGAATGGTACTGCGATAGAAAGCAGATAAAAAGGCAATCAACTCACGTCAGAAAATTGAGTTTCCTCCCGGATTTCTTCTTTTGATGATACATGTTTTGAGAAAAATTGCTGCAAAATTCTGCTATGTAACCCATCAACCGAAGTTGATTCCTCAGATGTAAATGTATAGGTGGTAAGAATTACAAAGGCTTTTTCAGTTAGCCATTCTTGTAAACGTTTCGAAAGTCTGTCACATACATTAGTACATACATTATTTTGGTTATCTAACGGATTTTTACAATCTGATGGAGACGTAAGATGCATTTTTGACTGATCATCATAAGAAGTAACTGTAGATTCAACAGAGTCCAATGCACGTGGACAAATCTCACGAACTACGATGCTGTTTTCATTATTTGTTCCAAGTGCCAGTTTCTCGAGTTCCTTACGTGAATATTCCAATGTACTACTCGACAAGTCAATAGATTCAGATTCAGCATTCATATTAAGTTCGTTTTCAATACTTGAATCACTTTCAGATCCATTTAGGAGTAAACGATTCTGAACATCTAAAATCACTTTACCAACATGTCCTGGAACGTTAGGAGGTAGTAAATTTATGTGACACGGTTTTAAACTATCTGATGAACGGCACCATGCTGGTTCTCTGGAAATCTGTTTTCGTATGTAACATGAAGCGCGGTAACACCAGTCTGAACAAAATGGCTACGACGAACAGAGTCAGTAGATTTAATTGTTATTTTTAAAAATGAATAGCAATAAAAAGCTGATTAATATTGAGTATCTACCAAATTACGAACCTCATTCTAAAACTAAGATTATGGAGATTGGAAAGAACAGACATTCTCAAAACAAATTTACAGAAATAAAACGTATTTCTAGTGGTTACTCACGACATAATTCATAAAGACTCACAGTTTATATAATTCACAGGTTTATGATAGACAGACCTTTGAAGCACTGACCTCTGTAATACTATGCTTTATCTTAGCCACTGATCCACCGTTAACGTTGGTTCCTGAAAACGTCAAGTGGATGGGTATTTGGTTTACTACGAATTCCGAACAATCTCGATCCTTTAACGTACGCCTTTGCTTCTATGTACATTTTTACACCTAAAATCACAACTGACTCGACAGTGTATGAAATACTAGTTAATACAACAACTTATCCCAGGGTCCATGTGAAATAATATCATGTTTTTTGTCTCGACTCAACAACACGCCGCTCAAAAGGCGCTATTCTTGAGCACATAAATCTAGCAATATAAGCTTATCAGGAATCATTCATAGGTTCAGCAATAAAAATAATGATAAATTCCTAATACCCCAGTCGATAGAAAATTGAGTTTCCGATGTTCCGCAGTGTAATGTAAGTCACTTCTTCAGGAAAAAGCAAACCGGTCAGAAATGAGACTTTCTACTCTTTGGGATGTTACAAACTTATCATTATTTTTATGGTTAACAATTCATCTGATGCTCAATTCTTTTGAAATTATCAAGCTAAACCTCGGCGACGAAACTAAGGAATTCAGAATTTTTAAACAGAGGTATTCGAAAATCAGATTTTTCCGCGTACTTCATAAATGAATTTTGTAAATAACTCTTTCTTCGTTACCGTTAAAATCGTAAAATGCACTTATAATTATCAGTAAACCATAAGATATGCTATTTTGAACCTTGTCTAACACCCTGTTACATACAGAACGACTGCTAAATAAACCTTTCTAACCTATAATTTGCCCTGTTATATTATTTCTCAGAAAATAAACTCATGTGTGAGACTCACTTGACGCTTGGTAATATCATATACTTTCCGAGTGGTTGTGCAAATACGGTACTTCTGTTTAGTGGTTTGACCTTTAGGCTTGGAACATAATGCATAACCACAGTTTCCATAAGCATTTCGCTCTATCGAGATATCATCATACTGTTCACGTTCCAACCATGGTAACTAAATGGATGGGAGAACGTAAACGTCATCACTTGAATATAAATTTCGGCAAATAAACTAAGAAAATAGTAAGATTTATATAGTTTCCTTTACAATATTTTCATGTACATGAAAAAATCTTTAAAGCCTACTCTATGATGAATGTCCAAAAACTACAATATAAGTCGACTGTATAATGATCTAACAACTAATTTCTACACTCATTCTAATCCCACTAACGACTTGTTATACGATATCCAGATAATAAAAGTTCCTAATAAAACAGTGAAATTTGAATTGAAATATACCGAATTTAAAAGTCACCTCGACTTGATATGATGCCTAGTTCAACTCTGACCCATTTGCGGTACTCTACATACAGTGCTTATTTCCTGAAAATTAAGCATCACGGAAGTCGACTACGAAGTTTCTGGAAGACAAAGAAATTATGCTAAGAATGTTTGATAGGTCATCACTACTAGAATGGCTTATTGCACCCAGAAGTTAGTTTCGAGAGGTTTTAGAGGGGAATGTGAACTTAGGCCACTTTTAGATCTAATCAATCTTGAAGGCTTTCCAAGATCAATAAGTTTGAGAAAACACTCTTAAGGAGATGCCATATTAAAATATAAATATTTTTATTCAGGTATTATCAATTAATATACAGTCTTGACGTGCAGGATACATCCTGATATGTCAGTTTTTGTCAACGACCAGTGAAATAATTTCCGGTTCTTGTTACGGGTTGACTTTAGTTGAATAGTCACTAAAATCTAAGAAAGATCAGACAGCTAGTTTTTCTCATTACGGAACACCTCAACAACAAGAACTTATGAACAAAACACAGGCCGTACACAAGACGCTCAGGTCTCGCAAGAAGCACGTAGTATTTAGACTACTGAGTTTTAATTCAAGGGTACACATTACTAACCTCAATAAATGTGATAAGTTTCCCAGAACGTGTGCACGTGTAATCAGTTTTAATTATAATGCGAGTTTTCCTACCTTTACTTAAAATATGAGCGTTTCCTAAGAAAGAATATAAATAAATACAAAAAATATTCACGTTAGTGGTCTCAACTACGTTTACACATTCATTGGATATATGAGAATTAGAAAAAAAATTCGCTCGTTATAAATGAGTACATTCGATTGATTGGACAAAAACAATCGTCCAAAATACAAAAAAACGACTAACCAGATATCTGTATTAATACTTACAGCATAAGCTAACATATTAACATTTACAGGATTGTGAGCGAGTCTTTCAACGATCCGTAAAGCTTGGCGTAGAAACAGTGCTTGTCGCTTTCTCGTCTCGACTTTATCTTTTTCTAATCCTTTGAAAGGTGGAGGGGCAGAGGGGACATCAAATTCATCATCCCCGTCTGAAGACATCTAAAAATAGTAAAATCTAAAAGATAAGCAAGATGAATCCCAGGGGATTTGGTAAAACAATAATTACAGGAATATGTATATATATTCTTAAAAACGCAGCACAGTAAGAAAGCGCAAATAACAGAAAAGCAAATTTCAAGATTTCAATGAGATTCAGGGTAAGAAACATGCACGAGTAAGGAACAGTTTGTACACTTTGCATAAGGGACTTGGCATAGTACAGCAAGGTCGTCCAAGACATGACTTCCACCGCAGCGACAAGGAAACCAATAACAGTGACACTCTTGATTGTGGGATTGTAAGTCTACGTCATGGACGGATTTGCCTTCATCATGAAATTGGTCAAAAGATACATCAGACTGTATAGGCAGCCCAGCGGAGTGAGATATAATTTTATGTTGTCTCAACAAGGCGTCATAAGCTTTACGTTTTTCTGGACATCGCAAAACACTCCATGCCCTTTCTATGACCAAGAATTTTGTATTTGAAACATCTGGGTTTTTATCTGGATGGAACTTAAGTCGAGCTTCGTTAACGATTCGTTTGATTTCGTCTTCCGTAGCATCCATGGTACACCCTAAAACCTCATAAAAATCATCCATTTTCCTAAAAAAAAATGCAGACGTTAAGCAAGTGGAACAAAATGAAGGGAGAAAAAGTGGAGTGATTTTAGTTGTGTATTTAAGATGTATATACATATTTGTGCATTTGTGTATAACAGTAAGGCTTTAATCGCTTTCTTCATCGGAATTGCAATATTCTGGTGCTTCGGGTTTGGCCCAACTCGGTTCTGATGATTTTGGAAGTTGAACTTTATTGGTTGAAGCCCAACCAGTCTCTACACTTTTGTTAAGACAGCTACCTTTATCACTTTGTTCTCCTTCACAGTGAACAGGAGAATGCGAACAGGAATGATGCTGATCTTCTTGATCACTTTCACTTAATTCAGAATGCTTCTTTTTTTCACGCAGCATATTAATACGGGATAATAGATTCTTGGCAAATTTGAAGAAGCCTTTGGTATCTGTAGTGCATGCGTAGCACCGTGCAGTTTTCTTATATCTCTGAAGAGCGCAGTCACTACAAAAGTAATGTTTACATCTTTAGAATTAGGTAGATAGGTCTATTGAAACTTACATGGTTACAACTGGGTCTTTATAGTCTTTGCGACAAATCATGCAAAATAATGAAATGCCTTCAAAGCCTTCTTCTTCTTCTTCAGATTTGTGTGATATTTCGTAACGATTGTCTTCACCATCAATTCCATATACTCCCTCGGCTAATTCTTGTTCTATTTGCCAACCATGTTTATAGTCTGATCTGTCATGCAGGAACTTGCAGCTATCCCCAAAACTACAAAATCCTGTTTCTTTGTAGTCCTAAAATGCAAGTAACTTAAGGCCCAAAACAAATATACACACTTTACAAATATCCGGCTGATAATCCCATCTTACAGTAGCTCTTAAATTGGCTGGCGCTCGCATAGGACCTTTACGGTTAAAGCCACTAGATGCATTGCCCATGACAGTGTCTTTCTTTTCAATGTACTGAGCGTAATTGTTGAGTCCCTTATATATATTACGATTCTGAGATTCCTGAAAACACAAACTATGATTCTATGAATGAAGTAGAAAACACACCTGGTTTATTTTTTGAGCCTTTTCAAAGATAGCTTGTGCATCACATTTTACATCGGTATCGACCTCCACAGTAGCAGTTGCAATATGCTCTTTTGTTATCCTAGATTCCTTGAAAATTCTAAATATTATAATAAAAAATTTACCTTGGAATGGGAAGCCTTATAAGTGACGGTATTAGGAGTGGTGTTATCAAACTTATCAGAATCATCATCAGATGAGCAGTTTTTGTTACCACTAAACTTTGAGGTCTAAAACTGTATATTACATTTATCACTAGCAAACCTGTTGATAAAGCATATTATTAATGTGACGTCTTTTCTGAGTTTTTATGACTGCTTCATCTTCACTAGAAGAACCTTTCTCAAAATAAAATTTATGCTAAATCAATACCCTCTTTTTGTCGTATATTCTTTCGACTACGCTTTTTAAAGAAAACACAACTTTCGTTCACGTTGTCCGTCATACTTAGTAACTAGATGAAAAATAAAAAGACTGGTACAAGCTTAACATTAACTTCTGTAACAATGGGAAATAAAATCAAGTTCCTTGAATTTATGTACAACGGTAACTACGAGCTTTCATTTGATTTCTATTCACGCAAAGATGATATCCTGGTACAGCGGGGAGTTTCCGAAAATAAGGTGAATATATTTGCACAAAACCTACTTCGGTCTAAGTACTCGAGGACTATTCCAGACCGCACACAATTATGGTGATTATTAGTGAACAAAATCCTTTTGCTCGAACTTATTATTTACATAAACGACTATTCCATTTACTTAACTGAATACAAAGTTATTTTAAATTTCCTTATCTTTCTATTCCCTCTCATTACCATTCTGTGTTTGTTCTTCATTTCCAAATCACAAACGAGCTCGCTTACAGTGGAAATTTCTTCCTACCCGAAATGAACTCCAGCCACTGAATGGTCAAAATTTTAATGCTACCAATGAATGAAAACCATGAATTAGCTTTTCTGGAACGACGTGTGCCATTCAAACAGGCTTACTTCGACGTTTGCACACTAATACAGATTGTGAAACAGAAAGCTTTGGCTATGTCTTTGGACAGTCTAAATATCTACTCGTACTGTCTATCCGAGAACCATATTCAAGACCTTAGTAAAGTACTAAGAATTCTCTCCCCATCTGTAAATGCAACAAGACTGTTTTATGTGTATACTTAAGAAGACTCTGTGACAACTTTTTCCGGCTTTACTGACGTAAGTGACTCAATAAGCCTCAGAAAAAGGGCTACACTAGTCGACTGAATCCTCATTGGCAAGTGCCGAAAGTTCTTTCAACTCATTCGATTCACTGGCAGCAAGAGTCAGTCAGTCAGCTACAACGTAGGACCAGGCACATATATGCATCGGTCGTTAGCACAACAAGATGTACACCGAATTCATAGAAGTGTGGGCAACCGAGAAGTGATAACTGCCCTCACACCTCTAACAGCACTGGCAGCAAGATGTCTGGAGTGGGTGGAATCTGATGTAACGTCAGTCAACAACATTTTTTTACGTCTTGGACGACAGTCAGAGCTCTTCGACAAACATTTCGACTGGTCTGCTGCCTCGGTGACATCGACTGAACTGCCCTGTCCTCCATGGCCGGTGAAGAACGGTTAACCTAACGAGGAGGAAGTCTGCGAGAAACTCCAACTCCCGAAGCCACAAAAATCACAAGGCCCAAACGATTTGCTTCCGGACCTTTTTATAGACGGAGAACTTTCGGTTCGAGACCTGGCTGGGTTGTTTGAAAATATTTCGTCCATACTGTTGGAGCATGACAGAATGAAGTAGTAGCTATCTATATTTTTGAAAAGGATGTTGGTCATCTATGCAACAACTATCGGAGTAAGTCTACTTCCAGTCGTGTCGAGACTATTGGCTTCCGTCATACTTCTTAGACTATTCAAATCCGTGGAAATATTGACTCATGAGAAGCAGACTGGTTTTCGTTCAGTTTTTAAATATATTGAACATATCTTCACCTTCCACCAACTGTTAGAACACCACCATATTTATTTCAGGCCAACAATTGTAGTTTTTTTATACCAGAGCCGCCTTCGATTCATTGAACAGGGTTGTGCTCTGACCCAATGGTAGCTGCTACCTTGACGTGGTGGTTGGGCTTGCCTATCGTGATGACCCAACCGAGCTATATTGGCCGGAACATATGTTCCTGTAGGTTCTGCTATGCCAGACAGGTCAATTGGAGAACGGTAAAACTAAAAGCGGCAACTCAAGGTCTGAGGGCGAAGTCGTACTGCTGACTGTAGAGGGGTGTGACAGCAGTAAGGTGTTTCCCTTGGACAACCAGTATCTGCAGTGATGCTGCCTTCTCACAAGAAAGGAAGGGGTTAGAAAAGTTCGACCGTAAAAATGCACACCTCACCTTATCCCATGGATATCCGTCTCCGTAGGTAATGCCTTTTAAAGAACGGAACTAATAAGTTAAAAACCCCACAAAAAGGTCATGTGTGACCGGCCTCAAGCAAATGTCCCTAGGGCTCTGCAGTCACGCTCCCAGGTCGTTACGACCAACACTAATCCAACTTCCTTTTCAGGCTTCTCAAGAAATACTCTTCCACGGTGTGGGCAGCCGGGAAGTGACACCAGCCCTCATACTCGCAAAAACACACGAGACCAAGTTGGTCACAGTCAAATCCTTCCAACACCTCCTAATAACTCTCTTATCTCCATGACTAATCCTTCTCACGTCGTTTTATTTCAGGAAAAAATAGAAAAAGAATTAGGCAGTTATGTAAGTTGTGCCCACCCCGAGGCAATGCGGAATGACATCCGAAAAGCTGTGGAAACAGTGGTGATATCTGCTAGTACGATAAACCATAAGGTTAGGGAGAAACACTGGGTCTCGGCAGCATCTACTGAACTGATAGATGCTCGAAAACTCATTCCATCTCTCTCTGAACATAACGAAGAGCGGAGTCAACTTAAGCACAGGCTAACAAGAAACCTACGCAATGATCGCGAACAGTTGTCGATTCAAATCCCATAGTGGTAAAGGTTGTAAACGTATAAGCAGTAATCTGAAAGATTAGGGTTTGAAGATGTTATTGAAGGAGTATAATACAGTGAAATAAATTTGAAAAGAAAGATAGGGTCATAAAGAATTCAGAAGATTAGAATTTGGCAAAACACAAAGTGTGGATGCACCTTCGCCAATGCAAACGATTTTGAACCATGTCATTCAAGGTCCCTAACCATCGATTGCTATCATCTCGCGAATCCCAACCAGGTAATCTACACCTACCAACATATCTCAGTCCACTTGTCAGTGGCTGCATGGATTTGTGCCATGTTTTGGTCTGGCCGCCCCTAGCTTTCTTCCAATCTACTCCTACACCATAAAACATCGCTCATCGGGGCAGTCGGTGGTTGGGCATACGTAACACATGTCTCAGCCATCTCAACTGATGAAGTTTCAGTACTTCATCAATTGATTTGCCATCCTTACCTAGTACCCGTTTCCTAACAACTGCATTACTTACTCAATGGTCCCAGGATATACGAGCAATGCTTCGAAGACACCTATGATCGAACACTAGTAGCCTACGAATATCCTCTACTCTTATCGGCCATGTTTCACTGCCATAAAGTAGGACGGAACGAACTGCTGCACAGCAAACCCGTCCTTTGGTTGCTAGACGGATATCTTGCCCACGCCATAAATGACGCAAGTTGGGGAAAGCTAGACGAGCCTTCTGTTTCCGTGCTGAGATTTCGTCACACACCAGACCACAAGGGCTGATGAGACTCCCAAGATAAGTGAAGCAGTCAACACACTCAACTACTTCACTCCCTATCATTAGTTCAGGTGCCGATGCAACCCAATCCTGAAGTAACATTTTGCACTTCGAGGAGAATCGCATCCCGAACACCCCTGCATTGTTGCTTATAGTGGTCAGAAGACTGCATTTTGTCAGCATCTTTACTGAATAAAACTATGTCATTGGCATATTCTAGGGCAACAAGTAAATCTTCTGGTAGAAGTTCAACCTCTCTAAATTTAGATGATGAAAGTGTTATTTCTAAAAGCACGTCTACGATAAAGTTAAACAATAATGGAGAGAGTGGACGGCCCTGACGAACACCACTTGAGGTAATCAATTCTGATGACAGTTCGTCATAAACTCTAATTAGACCAGTTGTGTTCGAGTAAAGAGCCTTTATAAGGTTAGTGTACTTCTTTGGTACTCCTTTCAGTGACAAACACTGCCACAGAACCTCACGATCAACGGAGTCATGGAACGGTTAAGTTGAACACGAATACAAGCAAATTACGATCGATAGGGCGACCTCAAGGTTAATATGCATATATCGAACCAGGAAGGTTATTTTACGCATCACGATTAATTTTAATGTAAACAAGGAAATTGTTGTGAAAAGTCGAACCGTTAAGCAAATCACCTAAGATTGTGCACATGAGATTACTGTAAAAGAATCTAGAGAAGTACATTGATTGTCGTCTAAAATTGGGACTGAAAAAATGATGGTACGCGCGCTACTGAGAAAGGGAAGTGGTATTTTCCCACGTTGAATGAATCTTTAAGTTTCAAATGTGTAATGCAATGTGGCGACCGCAACAAGTGGTATCACATCGTGTGCACTGGACTCACATCGGCCGCATTTAAGAGGTGCTGCAAACCACTATCACATTGACTATGCAAAGCATGCTACTCCATAAGGTCTGCTGATTCTTGAGGCGATTGAGCTGTTAAACACAGAAAGATACCCTCATATGAACAGCCAGCAGATGAGCAGCTGTCAGATCTTGAGGAAGAAATGAGCATCAACATAAGCCAAGCTTTAGATCTGGATGAAACCATCGATATAGACACTCATAACGTAGCTAATAACAAACATATAGATATAGGCATGGCTTCAAGAAAAATGAGAAAACACAGAAAGTAGAAGCAAACTGCAGAGAGCTCCAAAATACATGAGTTAACAGTCACAGATCCCCATATGAACACAAAACAGCATACAAGAGCAAAGCCTGGACTTTATAGATCTGATCAAGAAATAAAATAAAGTCAGCGATCAGGTTACGGTAGCATCTAGAAAATTAACAAAAAAAAGCTAGGCCTGAACGTCTCTTTTCAAGTTGGACTTCAGGAATAAGAAGAGTATAGAAAAAAAAACTCGAAGCGGGTCAAAGCAGATCTTGCAGAGAGACCAGTCACTTTTCACAAGTTGAGCCATCCTAGAAAAAAAGGCCGACAGAAAGAAAGAACAAATTCCGAATGTTTTTCCTTGATATCAGTACTTGGTGGAGTGCCATAAGGTTTTGCCTCAGGTCCTTTACTTTATATACTGCATGTAAATAAACTCAAGTATAGTTGGATCTCCGATGCTACTTTACGCTGACAATGTAAAAATCTGGAGAGAAATAACATGAGACCCAGATGCATGTGCATTTCAGGCACGCTTAGATGTTCTGGTTAGTTGATCTGGAAAGTAACTGACGCCTATCAACGCGGCCAAATGTTCTCCCAAATACCCTGGTATGGCTGTGAGTGAGGAGTCAGCTCTCCCTCCCGAAATGCTCTCACATGGCCACGTGCATACAACCACTACCAGGGAAGTCCTACTCACTGCCTTCTCGTGGCGGGGGTGTTGTTTACGAAATTGAGAGAACAGAAAGCGAATTTCCGGTGTTTTAACCGGGTTGGTGGATACAGAGGATTCATCTAGGAGTTGGAAAACCCTGATTCCATACCAATGGTGTACATGGGCTCCACGATCCTGGGGGAACAAATGGCGTGTGAACCAATCGTTGTTCACCGGTTACCATGGGACTGTATCTCCTGACATTGCTCTACTGCCTTGTGAATTAGACTTTCTGGTCAAATGCTCGGGTGTGGCCCCCCAAAAAAAAACTGTTTTGGTTTGGGTATCCGGACAGTATCCCAGCCCTCACGAAAATCGAATGATTTATGTGGGGCATATTTATTCCGTGCCTCCTTGTGCCAATGTTTGTGTTCAAATAATAATAAATAATAATGTAAATACAAAGACTAGACACTTGAAAGCTTGATACAACACAGGTGGTAGGCCATCTGTCTTCAAACCACCAGTCACAATATACTTACTTACGAAGTAATAAGCAATATTAACCACTTTGACTGCCATAAAGGAAATGAAATAACATTTTTGAGTACGAATATTTGAAAAATGATGTTCAATTTGCGCAAATATTCGCAACATCTTCTAAGGTACATATTTAACTGCATGACAGTTGTATGAGATATTTCAAAGAAGGGCTAGTAACCACACAAGCCCATCCATACATAAGTATTTCTCGCCAAATAAAAAATAGCTAATCAAGGTAGATCTCTTAATGATGTATAAGCAATATTTACATTGATTCAAAACACTTCATGTACCATAATACCACTGTAAAAAAGGTTATTTATGGTTTGCACCTTTGCCAACATAAATTTAACGTTAGAGATAACGATTTAAAGTACAAGGACACACATCTAAATCACGTGTTTACCCAGGTAATTTATACAACGAATCTCTCAACACATATCGCTGTTAGAAATCACAAATTTATTTGATAACTTGGCAAAAGACATACAAGCGATATTTGAAGGGAGTATCACACTTAGGAATCGAATGTTGTACAGTTAAGCTTGAAAGCAGACTTGTTGGCAGACTGTAACTAACCGAAATCACATCAAGCGGCTGCAATTAAGGTCACCCGTTGTTCGGTTTAAGCGACCTTGAACGGCCTAACCAGAGGTAGTCATTCCAGTCTTCAGTCTTCAGTAATAAGGATAGTAGGTTGATGAACCTGTGTTAATCCTGACAGATTTCCTTCCAGTGAAGGTCCAGCTTCTTTTTGAAAATGTTCACTGATGGTGCTGATACCACTTGTTCTGGTAAAGCGTTCCAGTCATTGACCACTCGATGAGAAAAACGGGACCCCACCTTTAATTTATTAGATCGCGGTTTCAGAACCTTCTTGCTATGACCCCGGAGATTATTAGTGCTGGAGGGAGCAAAAAGGTAAGACATATTAACACCCAGATCATAATTAAAGATACGAAATGCCAGTATAAGGTCACCTCGCGTCCTACGATAAGATAAGGGGAAAAGATTTAGACGTTTTAAACGCTCATCGTAAGGGAGTTTGGAAAGACCCTTTACTAATTTTGTCCCTACACGCTGGACACGCTCAAGCGATTTAGTATCCTTCATCAGACAAGGGCTAGCTGCTTGGATACAGTATTCTAAATGTAGCCTTACATAGGTGGGATATAAAATTCGAAACATCTCCTCGTCAAAGCATTTAAATGCTCTGCGAAGCGACCATAGCGCGCGAAAGCCTTTAGAAGCAACCGCATTGCAGTGCGTATTAGTTTTTAAGTCGTGACTTATAATTACTCCTAAGTCTTTGTGCTCATGAACGCGTGGCAGAGATGTACCATTAATGGTATAATGGTAACTAATATCGTGCCCGTTGTGCATGAACACGCTCTTCCTGGAATTAACCTCCAGGCCCCAATCATGAGCCCACCTAACTAAGTCGTCTAAATCTGCTTGCAGATAACAACGATCAGTCTCATTTCTTATTGTTCTCCAGATTTTAACATCATCCGCAAGCAATAACGTCGACGACTTAAGTAATAAAGGTAGTTCATTAATATGCAGAAGGAAAGGTAGAGGGCCTAAGATGGTGCCTTGGGGTACACCACTTTTGACCGGTTTCCATTCGGATAGCGTTCCATTGACCCTTACTCTCTGTCTGCGGTCACATAAGAAGCTTCCTATCCATTCCTGTATAGCACCTGTTATTCCAAAGCTCGAGAGCTTTTGCATAAGACCTAAGTGTGAAACTTTATCAAACGCTTTGCTAAAATCTATGAATATCACGTCGACAGACTGGCCGTTGTCTAGGGCAGCTGTCCAATCCGCTCTCGCAATGAGTAAGTAAGTCAAGCATGAATGCTTGTTACGAAACCCATGTTGCTCAGGAGTTAACAGATTGTACGAATCTATGTGACTCAGTAGCTTAGCCCGAATTAATTTTTCAAGTAACTTAACTACTATACTGGTCAGGCTAACAGGCTGGTAGTTAGATACGATCCGTCTCTGACCATCCTTAAATATAGGACTAACTATGGCGTCTTTCCAGTCTCTAGGTAGTTGAGCCTGTGAAGGGGACATGTTGAAGAGCATCGTGAGCGGTCTTGAGATAATGTCCGCAAGCGACGACAGTAAACGTGGGTGTAACCCATCGGGGCCCGGTATCTTACAAGGTTTTAGGTTAGTTATCAAAGGAAGAACAATATCCTCTGTCACGTGTAAAGGTCCTATGGCTGGTGTCTCATTGTCAACGGGACAAGTAGTTGTAACACTACACGTAGAGTAGACTTCACTGAAATAGTTAGCAAATGTCTCCGCTTTCGCTAGATCAGATTCAGCCAATAAAGCTGAGGGTCTGTCAGGGGTCCAATGGGTTGCACGAATATCAGGTTTTATCATATGTGAGTGGTCTTTTGCCGCAGCAAAACCACAGAATCATTGCGAAGAACATTGATTTAGCCCTCTCTGTCTTGTAGTCCACAAGTTGGACCAATTGTTGCTTCGTAACTCCACAATATCCCCATTTTTGGGAAAATTTTGTCCGGTTTGGGTAAATTTCAGGGATAATTTCGCTCGAGGGAGTCCTGTTCTGTTTTTCTGGAAGCAAAAAGAATTGCGAGCAGATGTAAACCGGATCGTGGTTAATTTGTGATTTAGCTGTAAATAAATCCCCAAAATCAATAGCTCTGTAAGTGTTCGACAATGGACGCTGATCACATTAGTTTTAGTGGACTTAATTACCTGAAGGCGCTCGGTCATGCATCCGTACCAGATCACGTTACAGAAAGGCGTGTGAAACATCGCCTACGATCATTAGCAAGATTAGATCAGTCACTTATCGATATATTGATAATAATAATAATAATAATTTATTCTCAAATAACATTGTTACATGAGGCATGCCGGTTTACAAGCAAGATCAAATTGTTAAAGAAGTTACAATTTTCACTGTTAAAAAATTACTCATCTGGGTTGATATTTCATAAGATATGAATGTAAATGGATTTCATAAGGAACATGTCAATATCAATATCACACTTGGCGCACTTTATGGAGGTAGCGTTGCAACATACAACTGATGGTCGAGAATAGATACATGTGAAGTTGGGGGCTTTTAGAAGTTTCGAACTTATATCCCTCCAGAATATCGGAAGTCAAATATATTTTCTAACCTCCTCGCTTCTGATTTCCGATTTTAACTGGGTGAGCGAGTCGACTATAGAAGGTGTTGCTGGTAAAGAGTTGTCAAACTCCAATGCTGGTTGTATCTTTAGTGTTGAACCCGACGTGATCTGGTACACCAACCTATTACCTGTGAGTCTGTTCCTTTTTGGAATTTCATTAGTCATTGCTTCATTTTGACTTTTATATATTGTGATATTTTCTTTTCGAGTTTTCGGATATAATTTAATTATTTATTTTTCGTTCATTATAATACTTGATTTTTCACTACGACTGAACAGAAATCCGAAGTATTAAATTGAAAGACTATGCCCTCACCCTCATTTCAACTAATGCCTTTTTGGTCGGACAATATCGGAGCCTGGTTCTGCTACGCAGAAGCCGACTTTTGCGGGCACAGCATTATGGACTCACGCACACAGTTCCTCGCGGTTGTCAAGGCACTACCGCGCGAATTTTACAGGTACGTAACAGATAGTATGTTTACTACTGATGTTTTGGAACATTACGAAACTCTTAAACGATCGATACTTCAACGCGGAGACCTAACCGATCGACAAAAGTCAGATCAACTCCTTAATAGTATCGACCTGCAACATGGCTCAGCGACAGACATAATGCTAAGGATGAGAGAGGTGATAGGCCAAAGAACTTTCGATTAAGGCCTATTCAAATAGCTCTTATTATCTAAACTCCCCCAACAGGTGCAAGCAGTTCTCGTCTCATTTCAAAACAACCCCGTAGATGAACTGGCTGATTCTGCTGACCGCATCTTAGAAATCACAAAATCTACTAATGCGAGGTTTTTTCAGTCAAAGAAAAACCTCAAACAACCCAGAATGATATTTTGGATCTATGACATACACTGACACTTTTCCTTCGATTTCCTGATGACCGTAAACGTTCACATCCTCCTCGAATAACCACTTCACGTAGCCGATCTGTCTCTAGACTACGAGAGACGGATAACCCCGACTAGTGCTGGTATCATAACCAGTATGGAAAGTCTTACAAAAATTGCAGAAAACTCTGCAATCACCCGAACACCTAACCGACCCACACGAAAAACAATTCGGGAAGCTTCTCAGCCGGCACGCGTTAACGGCAACCGTAGCCGGCGAACATAGCCGTCTGTTATACGTCACAGATGTGACAACGAAAGTTTTCCACCTCATCGGTATAGGCCTCCTACAACGCCACAGTCTACTCATTGACACACTCAAACGAAGGTTAGTAGACGGAAACACTAAGTTGTCTGTTTGCGTAACTCCTCTTTCTGGTGTCAAATTATCTCCAGTCACAATCAGGCACACCATAGACCCCTTATATCAACCATTACTCGATAAATACTCCGGGATATATCAACCGCAACCGAAATTGCCGTGTGTAATCAGCAATGCCCCACATTACATCACGACGAGAGGACCACTTGTAGTTTCCAACGCAAGTCAATTACCTCTCGAAAGTACAAGGTTGGCTAAAAACGAATTCGAGCACATGATAGATTTAGGAATCATTCGGCCGTCAAACAGCTCATGGGCATCTCCTTTGCATATAGTCCCTTAAAAGGACAGCAACGATTGGCGTCCAACTGGTGACTATTGTCGATTTAATGCGAAAACCATTCCCGATCGTTACCCGTTGCCTCACATTCACTATTTGACGGCTACATTGAGAAGTAAAACTGTTTATTCGAAAAAGGACTAGGTTAAAGCGTGTAACCGAGTTCCCTTGGCTTCTGACAACATTCCCAAAACCAATATAATCACTCCCTTCGGACTCTACGAATTTTCGCGAACGCCTTTCATCCTACCAAATTCTACTCAGACCTTCCAAAGGTTCACAGATGACGTCTTCCGAGGTCCCAACTTCGTACACGTTTATGTTGATCAATAATTGATAGCAAGTCCGGACAGAGAATCACATCTACAGCATCTGGACATTGTTTTCGAACGACTTCAAAGGCATGACATTACTGTAAACATTCAGAAATACCAAATCGGGACCAACTCCTTAGACTTCTTAGGACACACCATTGATGCTCAAGGCATCCGACCCCTTAGAAGCAAAGTGGCGGCCATTCTGGATTACCGAGAACCGACCACGATTAAGCAGTTGCGCACTTTCAACGGCCTTGTTAGTTTCTGTAGACGGTTCATACCAAATTGCGCATCTCTTATGAAACCGCTAACCAACCAACTTCGTGGAAATGCGAAATCCATTAATCAGGACGACACCATGAGAAAAGCATTCTCCACAATTAAGTAACTTATCGCAAATGCAACCATGCTGGTACATCAGGACACTCAAGCGCCCATTAGTATCGCCGTAGACGCATCCGACTCAGCAATCGGAGGAGTCTTACAACAATGGATTAACCACTCCTGATAACCTTTAGGATTTTTCCCGAGACGGTTGCTAGACACTGAATTGAGGTATATCACTTCCGGTAGGGAACTCCTAGCTATGTATTGTGCTGTACAGCATTTCCAACATTCTATCGAAGGCCGAGAATTCGCCCTGTTTTCTGATCATAAACCCCTTACTTTCTCTTCAAGCTCATCTTCAGGCAAGTACTCACCTCGACAGTCTCGACAACTGGACTGTATTTTGCAGTTTACTTCAGGCATACAACACACTTCCGGAGCAATCAATGTAGTTGCAGACGCCTTGTCTCGTATAACTTCCTTGAACAGTTTCCAATCAATCGATCGTGTTCATATGTATTTGGTATAACCTTATCTGGATCCAAACAGATGCTTTTATCTTTTAATCTGCGTAGACCGTTTCACTCGATCTACAAAAGTAGTACTTATCAAGCACATTATTGCTGAGACAGTGGTCCGCGCCTTCGTCGAACGATAAGTAGCAAATTTCGGCTGCCCTTCAACCATCAGTACAGACCGCGGACGCCATTTCGAAACTGGACTTTTCCGTTGTCTGACCACACTATTAGGAATCACGCGCTTCCGAACGACCGCCTACCACCCACAAGCAAACGGGTTGGTAGAACGTTTTCACTGACAACTAAAAGATTCGCTATCAGCTGCAAACGTTTCACAGTGGACAGACGCTCTTCCACTCATCTTAATAGGTATCCGCAATGCAGTGAAAGCTGACATTGGATACACTGCATCTCAACTCGTTTATGGAACAACACTCCGACTCCCAGGATAATTCGTGAATCCTTCGTTCTCTTCAATGAACATGGATCTAAACTCCTACACGAGCAGGCTTACAAACGCAATGTGTCCAATTAAACCTACTTCCACTCGATCGCAATCAACTGATGTTTTCGTTCAACCTGATTTACGATGTAGTACACATGTCTTCGTACGTCAAGACTCACTTCGGTACAATCGAACGACACGGTTCCTACACTTATAAAACCTCATCTAATAGCCAACACACACGCAAATACTTTAGTGGTATCTCAAAATAAACTTAGAACGACGAGTTCTGGAAGAAGAGTAAGATTTCCAAAACATTTGAACGACTATTGCACGTTAAAAACCATTTAACCTTTTCCCTTATCTCGATTTTCCTTTGTACTATATATATTAAAAATTTTTAGTATGCTTATACTTATATATTTATTCCAAAAAACATCTACACTAATATGCGTACATTTGAATTTTTTAAGTAAAAAACCAAAAATACAATTTTTTGAATGGCTTTTACGTTGTCACAAGTGTATTAGTTTGTTTCCATCTTTTCACTCGCCTTGTGTCTTTACGCGCGTACTTGTGTATTTTGACATGCACTTACATATACTATTTTTTCTTTCCCAGGACGGCGGGAAAAAACGACAAAAAGAACAATGAAGTTTACAAGGAACCGAAATTTTCATTGTACTTTGTATCCTTATTACTATGTTGTACTTCATGGTCCCTTAGTGTAAGGAAAGACGACCAGACGCTGCTACACATAGCAAGCTATCAGAAGAGTGGTTACCAACGAAAAACTCGTTGGGTTTAAACTTCCGGCTGTCCACGTCGCAGGTCATCACTACCTCAGTAGGAGAGGAGTGATCTGTAGCTGTAAATAAATCCCCAAAATCAATAGCTCTGTAAGTATTCGACATTGGATGTTGACCACATTAGTTTTAATGAACTCACTTAGCTTAGGGCGCTCGGTCATACATCCGCACCAGAAAACGGTTTGGAACGGCGTGCTCAAAGTCTCCTGCGATCACTAGCCAGATTATATCAGTCACTTCACGGTATATTGATAATCTATGAAATAGATCTTCCAATCTCCTCGCTTCTGACTTTTGATTTCACTGGGTGGGCGCGATTCAATTATAGAAGGCGTTACTGATACAGTGTTGTCAAGGTACAATACCTGTTGTATCTTCACAATGTACTTATTGCCTTGGGAATAGTTTTACATTGAAGTCTACATTGGTAATTTCACAAGGAGGTACTGGAATCGGCCTCAATCATCTAGTGGTTTTTCGTTAGTTATTGAAAAAACGAAAGTGTTCACTAAATAGTTCGGCAAAAAGTTAAGGATCTTCGTGGGCGTAAATAAGGCATTCTCCGCCTCTTCCTTTCAATCTATCACTTCTATATAGGAAATAGTTATCAAGAGATATACTTAGGTCGGAAATATCACTGTTAGTCCATGCTTCAGATATCATTTTAAGCAACGGTTGATATATGGATACAAACAGGGCTAGATCTGCCTTTTTATAGCAGACCGACTTAGCGTTGATAAGACTCATATTAAACAAATAGCCTACCAAGTTAAAATGAATGAGAGTATCTCGATTAACGTTGTCATAACCCTCGCGGGTGATATGGGTTTGAAGTGAGGGATTGAGTCTTCTTCAATAGCTCGATAATTTGATAGCTAGAGTTCGTGAGGAATCTGTCAAATGAGCTAGTAAGGTTGCTTGGAAAATTCGCCCAGGAGGAAAGGGCGGGAGTACTCGCTGATTGAAACTGCACGCGGGAAGCAAGTTTATGTTCCGAATATGATTTGAAATGACCTGGGCTATATGCTTCAACAGATGTGCTACTTGGCACTGTATTCCAAAATATTTGGTACAGGCCGAATGTAAGATGTACTGTTACTTGCAAAATATTCTTGATAGGTAAACTTTTATCCTCTGTTATAGACAAAAAAGAACTAAAACCTAGGTTAGACGCTGGCAGAAGGGACCTAAAAATCGTAAATTTTCGGGTTGTGAGGCCTCGACAGAGAATGATGCCGAATCCGCTATGGGTGCAGCACGAAGCCATTAAAATAGGCTTCGGATCTGTTACAATAATGCAAGAAGCTTGTTCAATAAGCTACCGGAACTAGGTACACAGATTGACTCCACCAAATCAGATGTAATTGCAGTCACAGAAACTTGGCTGACGCAGCCTATAGATAGTATGGGACTTGATTTTGAGGGTTTTACGTTGGTAAAGGGCGACAGAGTCCAGAAGCGTAATGGAGGAGGAATAACTCTATTCGGTAGGAATATCACCCCATTTGCCATCATCGACAGTGTATCCTATAAGAGTGGGACGTGTGAATTAGTTAGTTGCCGCTTGAAATGCAAGAGACAAGAGCTGCTGCTTGGTTTGGTCTAACGCAGTCCATGCTGTGAGGTAAGTGAGGTCTTGCTAAACAGTCTCAATACTTGGTCACGAAGTGGTCGATTTCTAATCCCAGGAGACTTTAATGCACTCAGGGTAGATTGGACAATAGAACCAGAGTCCTCAATTAACACAGCTTTGGATGTATTTCGAAATATATACCTGTAAGTTGCTGCACCTTACATCACTTGGACTACACCAGGTGAGGTGGAGATATTCTTCACCATGGTTCAGTAGGATGGTTCACACTTATCTTCGTAAGGGAGAAGAATTTGAAATTGTTTCAGGTCACTGGGAGCTTACGATACAAAATCTAAATATCAAAAAGCTCAGAATACCTGTGCGTCGACCCTCCGTCAGTTTAGAATGTTGTACGAAGAGAAAATTGTTAAGGTATCCATAGAATTTCCTAAACGTTGGTACTCGTATATAAACCAAAGGAAAAAAATAAGAGGAAATATTCCAGCACTACCTGAAGCTGTTATGCTTTATCATTAGTGGAGGACGACTTTGATCAAGTTCGAGTATTCTCAAACTACTTTAGCAATTTATGAACCGTAAAAGCGCCCTTCCCGTCAGTCCATATAACCCTTCCACACACACTGGAGTCATTGTTAGCCACGACTTACTGACAAGTATAAACTGTCGTGCAGTAGCCGGCGAAGGTTTTAGATTCCAATAGTCAATGCGCTGGGTCTTTAGCCATGTTAGTACAAAAGCTTTTTGACTTTGTATAAAGAATTCAAGCCGCAGCGCTAACGTTGATGTGTCCGTAATCACATTTAATGGTCACTATCATTGACAAGTAGTTTGCGAACACTTATTACAAATATATGAAGTCGGGAAAGGAACGTAAATTAGTTTTCATGTACAAAAGGAGCTTAAAAACTGATTTAAATCGTTCTGTTCTGTTTCTAAACAGTTATACAGTTTCACATTCAACATGAGTTGGTGCATCTTCAAAAAACATTTATCCTTCAACTTTCTTGACGGTCATTTAACCAATAGCAACTAGTGAGCTTGGATCAGACGCTTTTCTCTGTTTGATAGTTTTTAAAATATATCTTTAGGTTTCTTCATACCCGACTTGAACAAGTATCTTTCGATCATAAAGGTGTTACGGAGAAACGCGCTATAAAGCCTCAAATATTCGTGTTGCTTTTACACAAATGCTGATAGGGAGCAACAAACGACTTCATACCATATTCCAGTGCCACATTTTTCTCCATTGAAAACGAACTTTATGGGACTTTACTATCTATAGAATAATTCCTAAACTAGTTTCAGGCTGCTAGGCACACATACCTAACAAGGCTAAAATTTTAAAACCATTCAGTTACGCCTTCGGTAACCACCGCATCATACAGTAAACTAAACTAGCATATAAGAAGTTGTACAACGCCTCTACATGTAATACCAGTATAATCGAATTATACCAAGACAGTCATATCAGGTTTAAGAAATGAAGGGGTTCGAAGATATGTTTGTGAAACTATCGATAAAACGAGAATCGTTTGGTCTAAACGAGCTACCATTTGCATAGGGTGAGTAGTACGGAGTACCAACTCGTGATCTGGTGAGGATGAGTGAACGAGCGCCTTCCTCTGGGGTGTATCTCGCAAAACTAACGAGGTCAGCACCACTGTCAAAACACACAGAACTGTTTATTTTGGGGATTTATTTACCGCAATACCCTAACGACTAACAGTAACTAGCAGGCACAAGTGATGAGTCGATAAAACTATTCAACGCTATGACCGGAAATTAGACGAAGCATCATCACACCTCTTTCAGAACAAATGAAGTTGAAAAGTGTCTAACGATATCATTCATGAGCTTATTTAAAGATTACAAAATACACACCATTCGTTCTATTCTGGGTACCTTCAAATATTTAGACTTTGCAGACAGTGAAGAATGCTCTCTCAAACGGTATCTTTTAACAGTTGATGACTTGATAGAGAAAGCATTCCAAGTTGTTCCCACTATTCAATTGAGAGTTATTCTGAAGAAATACTGACGCATTTTTGTATTCTTATTCTAGAACGTTTCCATAAATTTAATCTTTGAAATAACTCACACTCAACTTGAGTGTGTGCCCTTCGTTTGAAGCTAATATTGTATTAAAGAAATAATGATTTCCAAAGTTGAATCAGTTCAATACTAAAAACGACTGAAAATAATCACCTCTTTATTCAAGTGCCAAACACACCCTAAAAGTGACTCATTTAGGATATAACATCTACGCAATCCTATTAACATTAAAAATTTTTTCCGTAGTTTGAATGCTATAATCCCACTTATTGGCGATTTCGATGCAGTTAATTCTGCGTCTTTTATGAATCCTAATTACAGTTAGTTTAGTTGTGCTGATTAAGTCCAACCTGACATATGGATCCCAAAATCACACAATTTTGCAATCAGTCACTTGAGGGAATCAATACTAAAAGCTAAGAGGTTACATCGTCTGTTGAATTTTTGGAAGACCGTAGACCAATTGTATCCTGCAGGTACAACAATAATAAGAGTTGAACCTCAAACATTTCTATCGCTAAAAAACATGTCTTAGCGTTCGATTTCCATAAGCATAGCAAGAACCACACCTCTTTGTAACTGTGAAAACTCTCTTACTGTCCAAACTCAGATCCCGAAGAACACTCAAGCTGCCGAAACTCTTGTGAAGTTTCTACTGTTTTGGAAGTTATAGAAATCAGTCGAAGGCTATGTATCAGGGAGGAAACAGTCACACAAGATGGGTCACCTAAACAAAACCACCTTCAGCTTAAAAATTATTGATTGACCGTTCGAACCAGTCAGTCAACTACAACGTAGGACCAGGCACATATATCTATCCGTCCAAGTTGCCATACCTCGTTATCACAACAATATGAACACCGGATTCATAGTAGTTAATTTAATGGTGTTAATATAAAAAAGAAAGGTTATACATAAGGATATGGTACAGGAAGAAAGAAAGACAGGTATGAAGCAATTTTAATCTCAAGGTTTAAGGGAAGGTAAAGAGTGTATACACCTGCGCCATTGTGATCGATTCTGAGCCATGTCACCCAGAGTCTCCAACCATTGGTTACGATAGTCATGTGGACCCCAACCAAGTAGCCTACATCTACCAACATGGCTCAGACTAGAAGTTAGTGACTTCAGGCACTGATGCCACGTTTTGGTTCTGCCGCCCCTAATTCTTTTCCAACCATCCCCTACACTGGTCAGCATTGCGCGTTGTGGTAATCGGTGTTCAGGTATACGTAACGCGTGGCCCAACCACCTCAGTCGATGGAGATTCATGACCTCATCAACTGATTTACCATCATTCCCTAATACCCTGCGTCTAGGTGAACCAGTATTTATCACAAAGTGTAGGCACTTAGCCGTCTGGTAAGTCGAAGACATATCCGTGTCTCATAAAAGGACTTGAGGGGGCTAGGATCTGATTCCAGTTAGATCATATGAATGATTGTTGTCAAGATATACATCCTGGCAATCCTCGTGTGTAATAAATGACTTTAACCGCGTTGATGAATAACAGAGTTAAATAAGTCAAATAGGAGAATGGATTTAGAATGCATGTATTTTGTAAACTCATTGATCTGGACAGGAAGTTAGAGTGATGGAGCGAAAATGACGCGCATTGGAGACGACGGGTGAGCAAACTCGAGAGAAGGAAGCGAAAATAATGCACATTGGAGATGGCGGGTAAACAAACTCACTTTAATCAAGAGTTAATTGATATTTGTAGTCAGATAAAAATAAATTACAGACATGTGGTGGATAGGAAAAGAAGTGCACACACACATACGGTCATATAAAAAGTAGTCAGGGTTAGTAAGTGGATAATAAACTAGGTCAAAAAGTGACTCATGATGGATAGGTAAATTCGCTTGTCCAGAAGCTAAAATAAGGTATATGGGCTTAACATACCAACCGACACTACAGACTTAGTCCAACAACACTGCAACCCATCTCATAGGGTCACACACCAGAGAATATTTTTCCCGACACAAGTAATGTCACTCTTTGGTAGCCTATAATTAGTTCACTAATTTACCGAAACACAAAATAACTGTTCCAGAACTCTTCAGAGAGTACCAATAGTGGCTTATTTACTCTGAAGTGTTTTACATCAAGTCACGAAACGTGAGAAACGCAACTTCCCTTCTCATTGGGATATAACGAAAATATATTTAGTATCAACCTTCCACATAATGCTCAATTTACCTGAAACCATCAAGTTCAAACTTGGGATTGATTCCTATAACAACGTACCTTGAGTCACCAGTTAACCTACCTTAATTTAGATAAATCTCAATCTTTCTATCCTCAAATTGTAGAAGAATACGTTTCTTATATGCAGTCACATGTATACCTATAAGGAAATACCTTAAGCTGAATAAAGGTACCCCGACCATAAACGACTCCA
Organism: Schistosoma mansoni; assembly: GCF_000237925.1. Taxonomy (NCBI): domain Eukaryota; kingdom Metazoa; phylum Platyhelminthes; class Trematoda; order Strigeidida; family Schistosomatidae; genus Schistosoma; species Schistosoma mansoni. Next base: position 203,733 of record NW_017385999.1, read on the forward strand.
GCTCTCGTATTTTTAGGTTTTCTTACGACATTGCTGAGTTATATGAATGGACTTGTTATTTGAACACCATAGCGTAAGGACTTTGCCAACCCACAACATACCGTATATCACTAGAAAGCGCATTCCCGACCGTTGCTGCTACCTTAATGTGGTGGTCGGGCTGGCCTATCGTAATGAAGAAATCGAGCTATACTGGCTGGAACAACCGTTCCTCAAGGTCCTACCATGCCAGGCAGGTCGGTTGAAGAGCAGTAAGACTAAAAGCAGCAAACCCAAGGTCCGAAGGCGAAGTCGTGCTGCTGACTGTACAGAGGTGTGACAGCAGTAAGGTGTTTCCTTCAGACAACCAGCATAACAGCGATGCTGCTTTCCCACAAGGAGGGGTGTTGCTAAAGATGGTCGATCCAAAAAATGCACACTTCACATTATCCCACGGATATCCGTCTCCGGTGGTAAGGTCCTTTGAAGAACGGAGCTAACACAAAAACTACCCACAAAAAGGTCGTGTGTGACCGACCTCAAGCAGTTGTCCCTTGAGCACTGCGGTCACGCTCTCAGGTCATTAAGACCACTTCTAACCCAATTTCCTTTTCAGGTACCTCTAAAAGAACCCTTCCACGCTGTGGGCAACCGGGAAGTGATAACTACCCTCATACCTCTGACAGCACTCAAGACCACTGTATTCATAATCAATCTCCTTCTTCACTTCCTACTATTCCTTCTACCTCTACTTTCAACACTAAGCTCCCTCTCTCGGTTTCCTCCTCAAGTGTCACCATGGCCAACGATTCCTGTGCGCGAAACACTGTCCCAGGTCTACTAAAACCTCGCTCCAAACTACACATTGGGGCCTTCAACGCACGTACCCTAAGTCAAATCGGTCAACAGGCCTCCTTGGCTCAGACAATCGTTTATTTTTAGCAAGCACTAATTTTAAGCATAAGGAGAGACATTGTCTAACATGGCGACCACCTGCACCAAACCAACGATGGACTCAAATAGACCATATTGCCATCAGTCATCGTTGGAGAGGCTTGATAGAAGACTTTCGCTCGTATTGGAATACTTGTTTAGACTCTGATCACGCTTTAATACAAGCACGCATTTGTCTGCACCTCACTGGACGCAGGAAAACTACACTAAGAAGACTCATTAGGATTGAACTGGAGGACGAGAAATCCAAATGTAAATTTCAGGAACAACTAAGTTCACATCTAGGCAGTTCTGTAAACAAGACTGAACCAAATGCTGCTTGGAAAGGCATACGAACAGCTGTGGAAACAGCAGTCACATCTATTAGTAATTTAAACCGTAGGGTTCCAAAAAACCAGTGGATTTCTTCCAAGTCTATTTCACTGATGGATTCGCATAAATTCATCCCATCAGGCTCTGAACACGACGAAGAGCGTAAACAAATCAAATCTAGGTTGACTAAAAGTCTAAGGAACGATCGTGAGCAGTGGTGGGCAACGAAAGCAAAAGAGATGGAAAAGGCAGCGGCTGTAGGCAACACCAGGCAACTCTTCAGACTAATAAAAGAAACCGGAATTAATAAGTCCAGTGTGAGTGAAACGATCTCGGAAAAAGACGGAACCCTTATCTGCTCTCAGCTCATACGTTCAGAGCGATGATCAGAACACTTTAAGGAGCAGTTCAGCTACTGCACAACTACCCACTATTCCCAGACAGTCTGAATGGAACATTGAAGTAGGTCCCCCGACCCTACCTGAAGTTCAAAAAGCTATAGCTAATCTGAAACGAGGAAGAGCAGCTGGTCCTGATGGATTGGCTCCAGAGGTCTTTAAATGTGGTGGCCCAATTTTAGCGATTAGGTTGATTAATATTTTGGCTAAAATCTGGGAGTTTGACGTAATCCCATCTGACTGGTCACAATCACTGGTGATTGTCCCAATATATAAGAAGGGGTACAAACCATAGAGGGATTAGTCTGAGTAACATACCATCTAAAATACTAGCCTCAATACTTATCGGGCGCCTAATTAAGACTCGTGAACTGCTAACACGAGAAAATCAGGCTGGCTTCAGACATAGTCGTGGCTGCATCGACCACATATTCACTATTCATCAGATTTTAGAGCACGGACATGCTTATTGGCGTCTGACAATGATAGTTTTTCTTGACTTAAAAGTAGCATTTGACTCTATAGATCGAGAGGTCCTTTGGCAGTGTATGTTTTTGTTTAACTTCATTATAGACCTATTGCTGGAAATAACGTTCTCGTCGACCCCTACCAGGGGGTCCACTAAGCGACTTAGAATACGCAGATGACATAGTCCTGTTTGGTGAAGATGTTGACAAAATGCAGAGTTTTCTGTCAGAACTGAGTAATAATGCCAGCATGTTTGGGATGCATTTCTCCTCATCTAAATGTAAATTGTTAATCCAGGACTGGACTGCGTCAACACCTGAACTAAGGATAGGGAGCGAAGTAGTCGAACATGTCACCAACTTCACTTATATTGGAAGTCTGATCAACCCTAATGGGATGGTGTCTGACGAAATCTCAGCACGGATTCAAAAAGCTCGTTTGGCTTTTACCAACTTACGTCACCTATGGAGAAAACGAGATATCCAAATATCAATTAAGGGACGAGTATACTGCACAGCAGTTCGCTCTGTTCTACTTTACGGCTGTGAAACATGGCCATTAAGAGTACAGGATACTTGTAAGTTACTAGTATTTGACCACAGATACCTTAGAAATATTGCTCGCATCTGCTGGGATCACCGGGTAAGTAATAGTGAGGTTAGACGCAGAGTATTAGGGAATGATGGTAAATCAGTTGATGAAGTCATGAATGTTCATCGACTGAGATGATTGGGCCACGCGTTACGTATACCTGAACACCGATTACCACAACGCGCAATGCTGACCAGTGTAGGGGATGGTTGGAAAAGAATTAGGGGCGGCAGAACCAAAACGTGGCATCAGTGCCTGAAGTCACTAACTTCTAGTCTGAGCCATGTTGGTAGATGTAGGCTACTTGGTTGGGGTCCACATGACTATCGTAACCAATGGTTGGAGACTCTGAGTGACATGGCTCAGAATCGATCACAATGGCGCAGGTGTATACACTCTTTACCTTCCCTTAAACCTTGAGATTAAAATTGCTTCATACCTGTCTTTCTTTCTTCCTGTACCATATCCTTATGTATAACCTTTCTTTTTTATATTAACACCATTAAATTAACTACTATGAATCCGGTGTTCATATTGTTGTGATAACGAGGTATGGCAACTTGGACGGATAGATATATGTGCCTGGTCCTACGTTGTAGCTGACTGACTGAGAAAGCACATTCATTACTACAGAGTGGTGAAATGTAATGGAACCTAACGAAATCTTTGTAATAAATATACTGTTAAAAGACCTTAACGCTAGAAATGTTATTCTGAGAAAGCACAGTTTTGCGAAAAGCGAATTTAACTGAGAAAGCAATTTGTCGGTTATGAATAATTCGCTTTATTTAACATTTAAAAAGATTATGTATACTTCTAGTTAGAACCATTGTGAATGAGAAAATAAAAAAAGTTTTTTACAAATACAAGAGAGGTGACTCAAAGCATGTTTGTAGAAAAAATAAAATGCTCGAGAAAAAATAGATCCCAACAAAAATAGTGTTTGATTTGATCATCAGAATTATTTGCTGTCTTATGCATCAAATTTCTTCAACAATTCGGGAACGAGAACAATTTTACGTATTTTCTGTCACACATAGGCGCTTACCATTAATCGATGTAACCGAATCATGAATATCTTCATGTAACTTTGGTGACATAGCAGTTGAGTTGCTGAGAACATTATGAAAATTTTAAACAGGTCAAATAAATTACCAAACAAATCAAGCAGCTTAATTAAAACTGAGTCAAATAATAAGCATAAGACCGTGAATAAATATCTAATACAAAACAAACAACTCAACTTTCACGTTATTCATTAAATTACACGTGAATAGGTAACACCAAGAACAATATGATGGGAAAAACTAAAAATTGAAGTTAATTTGCTTGTAATAGTGAAATTTCGGAGTTACAATCAAATAAAGAATATCAGTCAGATGCAAATATAACCAAAGGTGATAAAAAAAAAGTGGGAGTGAAGGATTACTTGTGGATTGACGTCCTTCAAATTAGCCTGATTATTTGTCACCGCATTTTAACATAAAAACGACATCAAGTTCCTAGTAAACACATTTAATTGGTTTTATACCTAGTAACATAGGAACGAAATTGCACTACTCTCGAGAAAAAAAAATCGCTCAATTGATTATAGAACACTACATGTGCGCGAAAAGGTAAACCAGTTCATTTTTCTACGGTATAAAATGGAGAACATCTGTTAATTTGTGATTCATACTGTAGATCAACTTCGGCAGTTTCTATTTCCTTCCGTTTCGCTGGCTACCACAGTTCATGTTCGCTGCGTAGACTTCTTGTCAAACATTCTTTAAGTTGCCCTGTGGGATGAGTTTTCGAGCATAAACTAATGCAACAGATGACATCGAAATTTATTTTAATGCTGTTTTCACAGCCATTCTAGTATCAAACCAGATCGGGATGAAAATCACTTTAAAAATAAATACTCTTGATTATTTCATCGTTAACCTGAACCTTGAAAAGTTTTGCCGTTGTGTCTTTGGTGCTTTCGCTGAGACGCAGACAAACGTGCACTCACACTAAAGGATCAAGAGCCTGGAAGTTCTCCATAATAGGTGACAGACTTATATCAGGCTTCTCTAAAGAGGATTGATGATAATGTGGTCTAATTTGCGCCGATTGATGAGTTCAGTTTGAAAGTTATCAGTATAAATCCATCCCCCGACCTAAAGTTTCTGCTTTTAGTTTAACCGCTCTCAAACAGGTCAGCTTGGCATGGCAGGTCTACCAGAAATAAGTCAATAAAGTTCAACTGAGTCAGAACTATATGGAAGCCTGATCAGCACGTCAAACCAGCATCTACGATTAATAAATCTGAAACGGTTGAAATCAGATGCCAGCCTCATACACTTCAGTGTATAAAATATATCAATAGAAGCTGAGAATGAAATTCCTAGTCTCTCGATTATTTTGTGACCTTATGGTTTTGAACATGCTTAGACAAACTAAAAATACCAAGGAAATTTGGATGACTTCATTCAACAAACTGAATCCAATACGATACCTGGAAATCATAATTTGAAAGTCCAGTAACATATTGATGTAAACCGCGTAATGATAACGATATGTAGCCTACTAAAGTTGGCAACATGGGGAAACCGGTATAAATTTAAGTAAACTGACTTTATAAATACCTGAAATATGTTAAGGGAGAATTCTAAGAATTCTTTATATCATGCACAAGGAACACATACATTGAAATAAGATAGAAGTACGTGATAGCTTAGATTTTACCAACTATAACGAAAAATCAAAAGAACAGTAGTAAAATCATTATTGTACTTTATGTAAATAGGCGTGCAAGGGTGAGAAAATCTCTCTAAATGACTGCATTTTGTCTGTGATGTTATCCTCCCCAATCCTCCATAATAATGTGCATGACGTTCAACTCTTGATTCGTTAGAAATCGTGATTTTGTCTAAGTTTTGAGCCTTGATCATTCCTTTAATTCTACTCTATCTTTTGCTGACTGTGCTTAGTTCGAATTTACATGACCCTATATTATATCAGCTATTTTGTTGAATGACCGAATTTTTGGTTTTGCATGGTTCAATAAATACGTAAAAAATAGAAATTTCGTTCCTTATATGTTTTAAACGTATATTGTTATTGGAAAATAATTTGTCGCGAGATTCTAGAATCCAATGTAATTATAATCTTCCTATTTGATCAACCACTATCGAAGAGAATTCAACTGAATAGTCCTCTTCTAGACAGGAATAACTTTTATTGTTGAAAATGTGACTATACCCAGTTTTGTGGGAATTGATTGGTCGCATAGACTAGTTAAGAACAATTCAGGTGTTCTACATCTATACTTTTCATACATATCCTCGAAAAAACTTAGTTAATGATTGAATTATGGCGTTCCTGATTATTTGGCTCGGTAGATGTGAAACGGTTATACCAACCATCTATACAGACGTTTAACCTCGCTTAGAGCCCTTTTAGGGTTACTGTCAGTCTCAAGCCCAGATAAAGGAGGATTAGGCATGGGATTAGCAACCCCATCCCATAGAAAACAACTTTTCTAAAAAAAATAGGCTATCCACAGAACATCATCGGGACAATTCAAATCCTACTCTGGGAGTTTAAGAGTATTTATTCAGAAGCGTCATAACATGTCATTGTGTAGACCGCGATTCTTCAGACGTCACGAGATCAATGTCCCTTCTAACAACAACTAATCAGCACATGGAATGTTCGCACAACACGGGAGACCGGAAGCGCCAGACAAATAGCTGTGGGAGTGAAGAGACACAACCCGGAAGTGCTTGGAATAGGTGGAACCCATTGAACCCAAGCTGAACAGAAAAAATGTATTCGGGAGAAATGCTGTTGTACTCTGGTCATAAAGAATAAAATGCTCCTCACACTCAGGGAGTTGCTTTGATGCTGTCCAAAGAAGCATGATAAGCACTTATAGGATGGGAATACCATGAATCCAGCAATTATCAGAACGCCCTTCAAAACAAAAACGAAAAAGATTACAAGGAATGTTATATAGTGAAAGAAATGGAGACGATAATGGACAATTTTATGGACGGCTACAGTCAATCATAGAGAAGTGCTCAGGAAAGAACATGACCATGCTGATGGGAGACCTGAACGCTCGAGTTGTAATGGAAAATATAGGGTATGAAGATATCATGGGAAGACATAGACTAAAAGAAAGGAACGAGAATGGTGGGAGGTTTGAAAATTTATGTCCATACACATTTGGTACGCGTGTTTCATCGGATCACACTGAAGAAGGCCAGATCGACCACATTTGCACCAAGAAAGATTCAGAAGAACCATAGAGGACGTGAGAATGACAAGAGGAGCTGATACAGCTTCAAATCATCACCTGGTGGTGACCAACATGAAACTAAAGCTAAAGAAACGGATGACTGGAGAATCAGCGCTTTATAGGTTTAATACGTCCTTTTTTCGAGATATTGTCAACAAACTCGACAAACTTGATATAGCTACCAGCAAAATGTTCCAACCTAACAAGGTCTACTCATAGGAGAGGATGATACTATGGAAAATATCTGCAAGGAGATAAAAAGCAATAGCTTCAAAACGACAGGTGTTTAGCCGTAAGAAGCACCAGCATATTGAATGGGTCTCTATGGGAACCCTGGACAAGATTCAAGAAAGGAAGAACAAGAAGATGGTAATCAACAACAGTCAAACAAGAGTATGAAAGGTCAAGATACAGGTTGCGCATACAGAAGCAATCGAACAACAGGGAAAGAGCATTCAAGTTGATAAATGGAAATATGTATAAGACCTGGCAACTACAGTAGAAAGAGCTGTAAAAGGAAGTAGGGATGAACTGTATGACAGAATGAAGAAACTAGCAGGGAAATAAAATAAACCAAGAAAAAAAAAGACAAGAACAAAAAAAGGAAAGTCAATCACTGAGATTCAAGAACAAAGGAAAAGATGGGTAGAATACTTCTAGGAACTGCTGAATAGACCAGCCCCATTGAATCCACCGGACATCGAAGCACACACAAACCTTCCTATAGATGTCACTTCACCAACGACCGAGGAGATCAAGATGGCCATCAGACAAATCAAGAATGGGAAACAGCAGAACCTGATAATATCCCAGCCGAAGAACTGAAGTCAGACATTGAAGTAACTGCAAACATGCTTCACCTTCTATTCAAGAAGATTCGGGAAGAAGTGCCGATGGACTGGAAAGGAGGACAACTCATCAAGATACCAAAGAAAGGAGATCTGAGCAAATGTGAGAATTACAGAGGCATCACACTGTTGTCACTACGAGGAAAAGTTTTCAACAGAGTGTTGCTGAACGGGATGAAAGACGCAGTAGACGCCCAACTTCGAGATCAACAAACCGGATTCCGTAACGATCGATCGTGCGTAGACCGAATCGCCACACTACGGATCGTCGAACAATCAGTTGAGTGGAACTCGTCACTATACGTCAACTCCCTTGACTATGAGAAAGTGTTTGACAGTGTGAATATGAGAATATTATGCAAAATTCCTCAACACTATGAGATGGGTAGCAGAGAAAATCGTCAACATTATATGAAGTTCATACGACGAACCACACTGCAAAGTGGTGCATAGAGGACAGCTGACAGATGCATTTCCAGTAAGGACCGGAATCAGACAAAGCTGTCTGCTCTCCCCCTTCCTCCTTCTTCTAGGTGATTGACTGAATTATGAAGGTCTCGACATCTGAGGGGAAGCAGGGGATACAATGGACATCTCAGAATCAATTAGAAGATTTGAACTTCGCAGATAACCTAGTCCTCCTATTCCATACACACGAACAAATACAGACGAAGACAACAAATGTAGAAACAGCCTCTGCATCAATGGACCTCAACATACACAAAGGAAAAAGCAAGATCCTCAAATACAACACGGAGAACACCAACGCAAACACACTTGATGGCGAAACTCTGGAAGATGTGGAGTCTTTCACGTACCCGGGAAGCATCATTGATGAACAAGGAGGATCGGATGCAGATGTAAAGGCGAGGATTGGCAAAACAAGAACAGCATTTCTACAATTGAAGAACATATGGAACTCAAAACAACTGTCAACTAATATCAAAGTGAGAACCTTCAATACGAACGTCAAGACAGTCATACGGTACAGAGCTGAAACTTTAAGAACTACTACAACCATCGTCAAGAAGGTACAAGTACTCATAAATAGTTGTCTTCGAAAAATACACAACATCCACCAGCCGGATACCATCAGCAACAGCCTTCTGTGGGAGAGGACAAACCAGCTTCCAGGTGAGGAGGAAATTAAGAAAAGATAATGGGAGTGGATAGGACATACATTACAGAAATCACGAGACAAGCGCTAACTTGGAATCCTGAAGGGAAGCGGAAAAGAGAAAGGCTAAAGAACACATTACGCCGGGAAATAGAAACAGATATGAAAAGGATGGATAGTAACTGGAAAGGATTGTCCAGGACAGAGTTGGATGGAGAGTGCTGGTGGGCGGCCTATGCTCCTCCGTGAGGGGTGACAGGCGTAAGTAAGTACCACCAGAACGAAATGCAGGCCACATAGGCAGAAGCAGTGATGCTACACATTGGTAAGAGGAAAAGGGAATTTAACCACTAATTCACCACATAACATGCACATGAATTTCGAATAGGACTAAATAGCCGAGCTACAACAAGTCTTTTAGCGGAGAGAAAAGGAATACATCTTTAACTTACTTATATCGTATATCAGGATATGGTAAACTGACTGGTTGAACGAGTAAATTAGTAATGACAGAATCTGAAAAAAAACGGAAGATTGAAATATCAAACATTTTAAAAAAATATGTAGTCAAAGAGCTACAATACACAGTGAATTTCACAGTAATGAATACCTTCATAACAGAAAACTGAAAACAAAAATGAATTAAACAGTTCTTCATACAGCTACTTAAAGATGGTGTCTAGCAAATTTGAATTTAATTACCTTATATACCGCGATTTAAAGCCCTAAGTATTATCACGTCAACAATTGTAAGTAGATGAAAACTACATTAACCAGCACATCTATTGTGAGTAATAATTAACTGAAATGTGCTTTGCTGTTTAATAATATGATGGACATAAAACTACCTCACACAAACAAACCTAGTATAGCAACTATCCTACAACCAATCTCGATTATGGTTAATTTCGGCTAAGCCCTATTACTAACTTACTTAACAGACATTGTCATTTGGATAGTAACAATTTGCATATTTCAATGTACTGTTATGATCACTAGAGCACATGACAAACTGTAGCCAAAACGTTGATTGCTTAAATATCATCCGATGACTCATCCTCCCCCCTCATATATGTACGCACTTAAATCCCACTATTAACTTTTGCATTGTTTTGCTGAGCCCTTGTACAATTCGACTATAAATTTGCCTATGTAATTGCTCGTGCTCGCTGATATTTGCTCATGTGATTGTAGATTTCTGGCCTGCGTCATTTGATAATAAACTGTAGTTGCAGCTTCTCTTTGCCTTCTGATTTCATGCACCGTTGATATTTGTATAATAACGGTCATCGAGGTGAACGATTAACGAAGCACGGTACTACAGAATTGGCGACGCCCGACTTACGAACCCGAAGCAAAATCGGTAACGTCAACGTACGAACACAAAACAATTATGATGATATCATCTAATTCCGAAAATTCAACGCACTTCGTCTCAAATCGGATTACTATATGGACTATAATCATAACTGTGGATTTAGTATATCACTATTTTAATTACATGTACGTTATCTTACAAAAATTATTGAACGTAACGATAATAATCATAATAAGAAACGATTATCCACAAACAATTTATATATTGGTGCAATTTAGTAAAATTTGAAAAATTCCCATATTGTGATTTAGAACAACATATATAAGCGAACAATATTGTTTTCGATTAGATACTCATCAGGCTTTACTCTAATACACTGTTTAATGTACTATTTAAAAAATGTTTTGTGAACATGTCTTCCGAAAATACTGTGTCAAGTCTACAGCAAACCCCGTCTGTGAGGACTCTTAATCTTCCTGTCCCTCTTTTAAGGTCACTGACCCGCAGCTTTGATTTATTAGACTCGAAAATTACTTTCTGGCTAACCGCATTAACTTGCAAAGAGATAAATTTGACCTTACAAGCACACTTTTCCCAGATAAAGTAGCAGATAGTGTACGACGTATTAAAGCAAGTAGTAATTAAAACTGTCTCTCTAAGAGACCAACAAAGTGTTGGGCAGCTTCTCAACTGAGTACAAATGGGGGATAGAACTCCATCGCAGCTAAAAAATTATATGAAAAGTCTACTGGGCGATAGAAAAATAGACAATAGCTTGTTTTATCAACTGTGGCTTCGCCGACTCCCGTCCAATGTACAACAGATCTTAGCCGTTGGAGATACTGACGCCGACACAGACAACATAGCGAAAATAGCTGATAGGATATACGAAAGAGCAAAGCAAACAAGCCTTCAATTACACAGCTTGATGGTAGATGACAGGATCAGTACTCTACAGAAGGAGGTAAATGTTTTGTGCCGCAAGCTTACAGAATTAGAGGCCACGAAGATTGTCACGAGATGGCTCGCGCGGCAGAAACCGGTAAGCTTCCAGAGGACGGGCAGCTCCATTGATATGTTGGTATCATCAAATGTACGGTTATAGAGCTAGAAAATGTTTACAACCTTGTATATTTAACATAGCAGGTAAGCGATACCTACGATTGTCCATGGCGACGCCATCAGCGAACATAACGCCTGAAAATAGCCGCTGGTTTTATATACAAGACCGAACGACAGACGCGCAATTCTTGGTTGACACGGGAGGGGAAATTAGCGTAGTACTTCCAGTAAGTGAAGATAAAATAAACCTTAATACGTCATTAGTGCTAAAAGCGGAGAACAAATCGAATATCAAAACATATGGCAAACGAAAGTTGTCCCTAGATTTCGGACGAGACGCTTCATACCGCTGGGACTTTGTCATAGCAGACCCATAATAGATATCGATTTCCTATGTAACTTTAATCTACCAGTAGACTCGCGGCGCTACAGACTTATAAACGGTAGTCACACTACTTCGATAAGAGGAACACTTACAGAATCTGTTTCCATGAATCTGGTGATAGATAAAAGCCGCGGTGATCCACGTAAATTGTTGTTAAAGGAGTTTCCCGAACTTGTGAACGTAATGTACAGTAATGAGGATCTTAAGCATTCCATTCAACACCATATCATAACGAACGGGCTACCAGTTAACGCAAGGCCAAGAAGATTAGACCCAAGAAGACTAGCAATTGCAAAACAGGAATTTGACAAGTTGATGAGGCTGGGCATTGTAAGGCCTTCAAACAGCCCATGGGCGTCCCAGTTACACATGGTCCTGAAAAAGAATGGAGAAATAAGGCCATGTGGAGACTACCGAGCTCTCAACGAGCAAACAGTAGCCGACAGATATCCTATACCACACATCCATGATTTTACTTACAGTATAAAAGGCGATACTGTCTTCTCGAAGATCGACTTAATTAGAGGATACTATCACATCCCAGTCGCTCCACAGGACATACCAAAGACAGCGGTAACGACCCTGATTGGGCTAAATGAATTCCTACGCATGCCTTTTGAACTGACTAACGCAGCGCAAACATTTCCACGATTTATCCACCAGGTCATCAGAGGCTTACCTGAAGTATACACGCACATCGATGATTTACTAGTAGCCAGCACTACTATAGACAAGCATATACAGCAGTTACGACAATTATTCGCGCGACTAAGAGAACATGGAATTTTCATAAACGCTGAAAAGTGTGAGCTCGGAAAGGGATTCTTACAGTTCCTTGGTCACATGGTAACTTCTCAAGGTATTACACCGATCTCGATAGAAGCGGATACCATCAGAAACTATCCGTTACACGACTCATTGAAGAAATTACGACGATTTCTGGGACTAACAAATTATTACAGACGTTTTATTCCGAATTGTGCGGCAATACTTCAACCATTGACCGATGCGTAATGGGGACACGCCCGGACATTCCAGTTATCAGCAGGAGCAATACAGGCCTTCGAGAACGCCAAGAAGGCACTCAACAAACAAACTACACTAACTAGAAGAAAGAGCGAAACACCATTGGCTATCATGACAGATGTATCGAATGTGGCGGTAGGAGCTGTTTTACAACAATTAGTAAATGGCACGTGGGAGCCGCTTTCATTTTTCTCAAAGAGATTGAATCCTACGCAAACGAGATATAGTAATTTTGGAAGAGAATTACTAGCAATTTACTTGGCAATAAAACATTTTCGACATAGAGTAGAAGGTATAAATTTTAGTGTTTGCACGGACTACAAACCACTCACTAAAGCATTAAGCGCAAAGCAAAATAATTATTCTCCGAGGGAGATCAGACAGTTAGAGTTTATTTCCCAGTCCACTTCCGACTGTCAATGAGGATTCAGTCGACTAGTGCAGCCTTTACTCTGAGGCTTATTGAGTCACTAAAGTCAGAAAAGCCGGGGAGTGATTTTGTAATACTTTATTAAGGTCTTAATTACGGTTCTCGGTTAGAAAACACGAGTCGATATTCATACCATACAACTCATTATTGTTCAGGAAATTGGATTTAAAAGGAATGTAAGAATGTGATGTCGTAATAAACGAGAACACAGGTGAGGACAACAGATTGTTTTTTAGTACAAAATTGCAGAGTATCTTGGAAAAGTATAAGAACCATACACTTCATTAGCTAATTTCCAGTTCACAATTCCTTTCTATTTTCCGTTCCATCCTTTTCATGTTGATCTCCTTAGTCTTCTGCTGCCAAGATTCCCACTTCCGATTGGTGTTACTTACTTACTTACACCTGTTACCCCTCACGTAGGAGCATAGGCCGCCCACCAGCACTCTCCATCCAACTCTGTCCTGGACAATCCTTTCCAGTTACTATCCATCCTTTTCATATCTGTTTCTATTTCCCGGCGTAATGTGTTCTTTAGCCTTTCTCTTTTCCGCTTCCCTTCAGGATTCCAAGTTAGCGCTTGTCTCGTGATTTCTGTAATGTATGTCCTATCCACTCCCATTATCTTTTCTTAATTTCCTCCTCACCTGGAAGCTGGTTTGACTGGTGTTACATACTACTTATCTCCGTCAACATTAGTAGCATACACCACAATGACATTCTTTTATTATTATGACATGTTACATCATAACTGGTGACACTGAAGTCCTAGAAAGTATGAGGGTGCTATTTTTAGAAAAATGTCGATTGACTTTGGAGCTTCAGAATTTTTCGAACAATTAGTGGTAATGATTAACACTGAGGTATGTCGAATTGGTAATTAACTTACACAACCGAAAACTATGAAACAGAATCTATGTCTTCAAGTTTGCAAGTGACTCTTGAAGAGTGTCAACAATCTGGAAATAAATTTCATTACAATTTAACTACATGAAGTTATTTAAAATAAATAACACACATACACATGCGTTTGTAGGTGAATACAAAGGTAAGAGAGTAGTAAGAAAGGGTTCAAAAATCAGTAGCCAATATAGTAGAGAATTTTTATTAAGGAAAAACGTACTCATAGTTTTACCCAGGAATCGATGAATAATAGAAGACGCGACTTGATGATTACCATTACTGTCTACAAAAATTGCACCGAGAATCGATTCAAACACATCAGCTAACACCTTGACATTGAGTCCCGAAGAAACCTTCTTTGTAATTAGCTAAATAAATTGTGGAATATAAATACGTCCAAAGTATCTAAATAAATAGTTATAGAGCAAATACGAATTTTCAAAGAAGCACTCCTATTACGTCAAAAAAAACTAAAAACAAACCTAATCGATGCTCATATGAACCTTAGTCCATGTATTTTAGTAAATACATATCGTTCAATTAATGGTTCAAAACATAATATGATAGTCAAATGGCTAAAAAACTTCTATTTAAAACTTGGTGCGAGAATGGAACACGTTTACGTTGATGGAAAAAAATCAAAATAGTTAAAGTAATATATCAAGAGTAATTTTTTTAAGAGAATAAAATTTTAATAAGAATCAATAATGACAAACCATTAAGGAAATAAGGATCAAAAGATTAATAGTAATTGGAAATAAAAAGGAGAAAAAAATGAATGTAATTAGGAAATAATATTGCGCCCAACACTCGTCAAAAGGTAAGGAATGAATGCATTCGTATTGTTGATATCAGTGTTCTGAGTCGTCTCACTATCATGAAGCTGATAAGGAAAATTAAATGTGGAATACAAACATTATTATTCACAAGTTAGTATAGAATGGATGGAATGTGGTTTGCAGTGGAATCTAGAACGAGAGTTTCGTCGTATTTGAGACTTTTCAGAGGCAGTTCGCACAGGATGCATATATGTCAACGAAAACTAACCAAATTTCGGCCAAAATATCAACAACGGAATAATCGAATTGCCAATCAACTAGTTGTAGTATTAATTCAACTGTTTACATTGATACAAAGTTGTTTTACGTAACATTGAGATCAGGCAAGAGTCGCCAGTCCCATACTTCTGAGGAGTTCCAACCTAGAATAAAACAAATATTCAGTGCATCCTGAGTTTAAATAGTTCCCCTCCTGGTGGCACTCCATCATGAAAGCTACTTTCACAACAAAACGAATTTCTAAAAAATTTGTTTTAGTCTCGTACCCTGGATACAATTACATTGATACTGACCATTTCTAATAAAACAATTTATTCATTGATTTCTAAAAATAAGTAATCAGCATCCACTGACTGTACTAACTCAATTAATATAGGAAATAGAGAAAGAAATTATTACACAATAGAATGTACTAAAAATATTAAGCCACATTTAGGCCATCTACATAATTTGTTATAAAATAAACTCAGTGAACCATATTGATTTTATTAAGCAAAAAATATTAAACTATAGAAGAGATGTAGTAGTCTACCTCGATACGTTCAAAATGTGAATCAGTTTGACGATGGATACTCTTTATATCATCAATGCATGCTTTCAGACTGCAATTCCCAAAATCGATGAACGGGTAAATGTCATGCTCAACAACAACATTAGCTAAATTAATATTACTGACAACAGTAGATCTTGCAGTAGTCAGTGCACCTAGAAGAGAACATACATAATTATTGTTGATTTCTATTATTTAATAATAATGTTAGCAAATTAATTATGATTAGCATTTAAATGCAACCAGGTGTTTCAACGATGAAGTTCATTTTTCGCTCTTCCAGTTGTACAGCCATAGAAACTACACATCATTTGACTAAAAATGATTTTCAACAGTTTTAATAATCTATTGAAACAAATCGAAATCAAGATTCCAATGGCAAATAATAACGGGGAGTGATAAGTAAATTATAACTAACAATTAAATTATCGTCAGTTTGCCCGAACACACATTGCTGAACTTCGATATCACTAAAATAATTTTGTCACCAAATGTGAACGTTCCTTCAAACCAAATGACGATCAAACACAAGGAATCGTCAAACATCCTTGGTTCGCAAGGGCCAGACACTGTAGACCCTACATTTTACAGATACATTAACATCACGACGGCTCCAAAGATGGACTAGAGTAGTACAGCATAGACATACTCAAGATCAAAGAGTCATTCGCCAAGTAACAGATCTACACCACCATTACCTACATCAGAGCTGTTTCCAGAATGTAGTCCGTGGCAAAGTTGAACAACAATGATGAGAATGAGAAAAGCTGCTTAACCCCGATGCTTGAAAGGGAAAATGGTCAGAGGTGGTTGTATGTCCTCATTCTGACTGGTGTTCGTATACAGAGCTTTCAAGATGTTAATAAAGTTTTCGAGTGCATTCATCTTTAACTGACAATTTCAGAGCACAACTCTGTCCAATGAATCGAAGGCGGCTCTGATATGAAGAAAAAATACAGTTGTTGGCCTGCAATAAGTATGACGGTATTCTAACAGCTGGTGGAAGGTGAAGATACGCTCAATATATCTAAAAACTGAACGAAAACCAGTCTATCCTTCATGAGTCAGTTCTTAACGGTCTACACAGTATGACGGAAGTCATTAATTTGGATTCAGTCGAAACTGGACATTGTATGGATTATGCAGGCAATTTAAAAGATGGAAAGGAAAAAGATGTTGGAACCCTGTTTTGCAAACAACCCAGTCAGTTATAGTGATTGATCCCTGAGTACTTAATAGTGTCGCTTCTGTTTATTCATTAGGTCAATGGATTTCGAACGATCAAGTTGCTATATGGTGATTATTCTATGTGACTAGATAATAATATCCAAGGTTTTCCGATTGACCATTTTCAACCACATAACGCCGATCTAGCCAGTTCCTTGATCAGAATTTTGTCACTACTTTTTGATAACTACTAGTTTAGCTTTCGACAATGATATTTACAAGCGACGACTAAGGATGAGAAAAACGATATTTTCTTAGATACACTGATTCTTCAAGAGCAACACAGTGATACAATTATTTTTGTTTTCCTAATAAAACGCAATTTGTAAATAATATTTATGTTGGGGATGTCAAATCCCCAAATAACAAATAACAAATAGTATATAACAAATATTTAACACTAATGCATTAAAACTACTAAAACTTGACAGGCTAAAATGATATCACACTGATCTTAAACCAATAGATAAGGATGTGTATTTAAAAATGTTTACATACAATCAACTGTGATCATATACAAAGATATAACATTTGGAATCAAACGTATCACAGAGTACTGAAAGTAGATAACTGTTATGGGGGAGTTTCAGTTATCTAGTGGACGAGTTTCGAATCAGTGATATCATTTGAAACTAATCATTCATCAATAAAAAATAACTTGTTTGCAATGTAAATGAATAAATAAAGTTCTAACAGAGCTTTGTTAAATGTTTAGAGTGTCAGTTTCAAATTTGATCACCTTTGAGTTTCGATCGGATAAAAATATTTTTTAGGCTCGTTAACTCCCATCCTAGTATGGTATTTAGTACTATATTTTTTAAATACGTCTGAGGACAGGCATTCTTCCGAAGACCATTATCAATCGGTACGCACTCCTCTTTGAAATTTCCCGTTCTGGATTATTAAAATGCATGAATAGAATCCCGAATGATATATGATATCCTACGATAAAATGTGGCTAAGTGATGGCTGCTTAGGGGGCCGGGTTACTGACGCAAACACCCAAATAAGCTGACATCAAAGACAAAACCACTAACCAGAAAAATAAACCTTCTAACTAATAAAACGACACGCTTATATACAAATTAATAACAGAAAAATAAACATAAATAGATGTCATAGGCAAGCATAAAGAACTAATTTTGCAAGTGTAGGTCACTTACACTCCAATGAATCAAGTTCTGACAAGTGGGATTAACCTTTGACCATTATATCAATTACCGTGTACAATTTTAAGGAACGGCTTCATTAGTAAATGTATGAATAATATAAACTCTCATTTTTAGTTTTTTAGTTTTACATATCAAGTCATATATCGAAAATATTTTTGAAACTTTGTCACATTTATATCTTAAGCGAAAACAAATAGTCTAAAATAAGCTAACCTGGAGATGAATTAGGACATTTTTGAAACAGATAGTTGCTGATAATATGGCCCAAAATGGAATCACCAAGAAATTCTAACCTTTGGTGTGATAAAATTAAAAAAGTGATAACCACTTGACGATAGTATGTCAAGTGAAGAGCAGTAATAAACAAACAAACAAACAAAATAAGAAGCATAAAATCTAAAGGATATAAAATAACAAAAATAAAAAGTTATCAAAACAGAAGTAAAATTATGATTGAGAAGTCAAATGAGTCGATAACTTCTTTTTGTAAGAAGAAACATAGTTTAATAACTAATTAGTGAAATTTGAAAATACTTCTGCATGAAATCGAAAAAAAATATGAAAGAATGAATAATTTGTTCAAGAAACAAGATACTACAGTTTCACTTCGAAAGAAATAGACATTTTCTTTCCCTATTTATATCTACTATATTTTTCTGCTGCGGTTGTTCTCTTTACCAAATTTAAACTTATAAAGGTAGCAAATTGTATCACATTTGGTGAACATATCTGAATTTATTCGTACTCGACCCATTGTACATTTTTTTATCCTGCTCTGTAAAAAGTTTACTTGATAATGAGATAATAAGACATTTAATAAGAAATGATTTGGGAATGTTATATTCCAGGGATACAGGTTAATAGATAAATCATGATAGTGAAAGAATGGATGAAATTTAGATTATTGTCCGATCAGTATGTCGGTTGTTGGTAGAGTTTATATATCCATTCACACTTATATAATATACCCTTGTTGGCCCGGGTACTTTTGCATTGGTTTTCAGGAAAACCAGACACTATCCAGACTTTCACATGACAACCCAAACAGTACAGCTGGATTCCGTTTAACAGGAGAGCCAGACACCGCCCTCAGGCTTAACCCGAGCAATGCAGCTCGATCCCGTTTCGCAGGAGAGCCAGACACCATATAGGCTTCAACGCTACAATCTGAATAGTACAGCTCAATCCTATGGCGCAACCACACAGGTACCAAGCACCCTGGTAGACCATTATATATCCATACTTTGGTACAATAGGCAGTTCAGCAAACAGACATACATTCACATGCACATACACTTAACGTATACTGACGATTATTTGTCTGTGCTAGTACAAAGTAATCCATAGGATAATAAATAGTAATTGAGCCTTAAACTAGTTCAGACAAAAGTATTCCTGAGTAGGTTTGAAGCTGCTATACAAATTGTTTTAGAACTAAAAACTGACTCTAAGAGTAAAATATATCGAATACAAATTATAATAAAGAGTGGTATACTTGTATGAAGTAATATTTAGCAATTATCTATAGTATTATTGCAGAAAGACTTTATTGTCAATTTTTTTTCTTTTTCCGTTCCTTTTTACAAAGTACGGTCTGAATTAAAATGCAGTAAATTTATAAGTTCGTTTTTCCTGCAAGTGATAAACAAAAATATTTGCAATGCGATAAAAAAAATGTGACATTTAAGTGAATTGTATGGATATCATTAAAGGAAACTTTAAGAAGCAAATATTAACACACATAATTAACAATCAGAAGCTTCAAAAGATCAAGTATTTCATTTTTTGAAATTTTAATATACATCTTATTCACACAATTTTTTGCATTTTCATTTTTGCTATAATACTATTATACTGATTGTGACTGGACACTTTACTGGTAATCATTTTAACCTTTATTAAATGACCTTTTCAATTTACAAATAACATAATTTCGAAGTATATATGTCGTAACAGATGCAAACGTTCACCAATTTTAACATATAACATTGTCAAATTCATTAATGCATGCCCTATTTTGGCCTTTGTAAAATATCACGATAGTTATGGACTTATAATTGTAGAATCTGATGATGAAGTTGTTGAAAACAAATGTTTACTTAAATATTCTTCATTTTTGAATTTCAATATAATTAGTGAATACTCTTCTATTCGACTTGCATTTGCCGGTTATTTTATTGAATTCTTTTTTTGACGTGTTATTATTTGATACATATTATACTGCATTAAAAAAGCTCGACTGGATTCAATATTATGATTTGATCAGTCGACATATTTTGATGCTTATCCTGGAAGAGAAATGTCACTGATAGTTCAAATGCTTACCTAGAACTTTAATCTTAAGTATAGATACGATAAGCGCAAACTTAGCTAATCAATTTGAACGAATGAAACATATAAATAATCATCTAAATAAAGGTTCTGTGTAGTTCATTTGAATGTAAATTTTATGGAACTTAAAAATTATACATTTATAATGTGAAAATGAGATACTTCAAACTATTTGCCAAATCACGTTACGTGAAACCATACATTAAATTATGTAGGGTTAGTTGTAGCTTATGTAACTCATCGTACAGGATAGATAAAAATTTAAAAAATTTTAAGCACAATAATATTGGAACAATTAAGCAAACAGTAAAAATTGCTTTTAAAAAGAAACCTCATCACGGAAAACGGTCGAGAATATTAATACCTTTGGTAATTCCCCCAATATTGTTTATTAATTGATGACTGATGAGTCATAGCTTCCGCAAGTAATTCAATTCCTTTAAAATAATAACCTAGCTTTTCTTGTAACTGAAAAAACCTCTGATTTAATTCCAGTATAATTTCCTTAGAAATATGTAAGGATCTACATGAAGCATTGAGAGCATTTCCACAATTTAGTTCTGAATATAATTTTGGTTGTAAAAAAAAGTGCCATGGAGCTTCAACTTTGTAATGCTTATCATTTTTTAAGGTGCTCCAACTCACTGGACATATTTGAAAATAATGAAGTAAATTAAATGCAGCAGATAGTCCTGAACGTAGTAAGAAACAACCTATAAGTGCTTCAACCATATCCGCCAAAGATTTATCTGTTAAACGAGTATACAGACGTGGATCATATTTACAAGCCTACAAAGAGAAAATACACAAAATAATTAAATGGTAAGAAATTAATGAGTACTGACTGGTCAAATGTGTTCTGAGTAACCTGAGTCGTTGTCACATTGAAGGTGAAAAGTGTACGGTCGATTAACTAGATCAAACGATAGGCTAGGTGAGTCTAAGTATATCACACCCCTTTTTTCACATGCCATTTAAGGGTTCAATGGTAAGAAAGAAATTCTAAAACACGTTGTTGTAGCAAATCATGTATACCCATATTCAAAGTCTCAGTCTGTATATCCTTATGCAGAGTTATGAGAATAATCGCAAATACACCTATGAATTATGTGCATTGTGATTCTATTCAGGACCTTTGTTACTAAGTTCAGTCTGTTCTTTTGCATAGTTGGTTGAGAACTATTATTTATTTATTTGTTTGAACATATAAATATCGGTACGAAAGGGTACAGAATAAATATGCCCCGCACAAGTCACTTGATATGTGTATAGGCTGTGATACTTCCCGGGTGCCCAAACCGAAGCACGTAGTTTTCTTAGGGGGTCACACTCAGAGCCTTTGACCTAAAGGCCTAATCCACAGGGCAGTGGAGCAATGTAAAGAGATGCAGTCATCGGTAACCGGTGACCAATAAATGGTTCAAACTCCATTTGTTCCCTCAGGATCCTGGAACCCATGTGCACCATTACTTTGGAATCAGGGTTTTCCAAATCCCCTAGGTGAACCCTCCGTATCCACCAACCTGGTTAAAAAGCCGGACATTAGCTTTCCGTCCTCTCAATTTCGAAAACAGCATCCCCGCTGTGAGGACGTCCTTGGCAGTGGTTGTGCGCAAGTAGCCATGTGAGAGCATTTCGAGAGGGAGAGCTAACTCTCTTCATCCTCGGCCGTACCAGGGCATTCGGGGGTATGCTTTAAGGATCGAACGGCAAAACACATTGGTCAAGTTTACACATTTGTTTACAGTGAAGTGATGACCTACTAGTTAACACACAAGAGCTCCAACTCTTTGTTTGAGGGCTTGAACTACATCTCTTTTATTTTTAAATCGATCAGCTAGGTATTTCCACCATTACTTAAAGAAAAGGTATGACTTCGAGCCATTCGTACAAATCTTTGTATGGTAACGGAGGTACATTTACAGTCTGCCAGGGTCGACTCATATCATAACTGTTATGGCATTGTGGTATAGCCACGACAAATATTACTGTTTCTTCTCTCCACACTTTAATATTATTTTAACCTTTGTAATGCCGCAATACCATGTAATGCACACTTGTTCTTATTGGCTACTTTGACAATAATATACATACTGTGATGTTTACTAGCATAACCATCTTGAGGTATGAAGTTATAAAAAATCCTGCTTTCTCTATTCCTAGCCTCATGTGATTATTATCGTCGAAGTGTTGTTATACATTCGTCGTTGATACATAAACTCGCTTTACATCTAGTTCGTTTTAACAGCATCTCCCCACTGTCTTTATTCTAGACTTAAATCAACTCATATAAACTGGAACATTGTTAACAATGAATATTTCTGAGAATGTTCGCGTGAAAAAGAAAACAGAATTTTCATTTTAAATTATTATGCATTTATCCAATGAGTAATGAAACTTGGCCCTGAAGGATTAAAATCAAATGAAATTAACACTATGTGAATATGGCGGATTTACGTTTATGTTAATACAAACACGGAAATAAAACAAAGTATGTTGATCAAATAAGCATGTTGATAATCAGCTATCTAAACGAGACATTATGGTTAGCTGCCTAAAAAGGTTGCTAAATGACCATAGACTCACTCAAGTAATGACGTTCAATAATCTGTCCATCGATTTTTTAACATCAAACAAATAAATGAAGTCTGAAGTGTTTTTTTTACTAAATTTTAGACCCACGAATTTGTTTCTAATACATATCGTGACAATTTTATTTAGGCATATACATTTTAAAGGAATGTTTCGTGAACCAAAACCGGTCCCAAGAGGCATATACATATGGTAAGGGCTACTATAATTGTTAAAGGGCAAATTAACGTTGGTAGTTATTGTCAAATACAGATAAAACATTGATTTGAATGTATACAAACAAAAATGTATATATATATTCAAATGTATACTGGGCCAGCGTTCAGTGTGATGCAATGTGACTTCTCAATTCACCTAACATAAAATTTATACTTTAAAAATTCTTGTGCGTTTACAAGGGTATACGTAAGCGTACATAAAAAAGGAATATGTAACTAAATAACAGACTTCATTATGTATCAGTTGGGAAACAATATATGAAAATACTTGAAGTAAAGTAACGGGAGCTGTATAATATGGTAAAGTAAAGAAGTGGAAAATTTTCCCCATTGAATATATATATATATATATAATAAAGCAATTTAGGAAGTAAAAAAACACTATAGAAACCTTAATTTGTCACTAACCTCCGATGCAACAGAGTAGCATGGGGGTAAAAAGTGTTCTGGTGGCGAAAATGTTTGACCGGTACAATATTCATACCATTTCAAGTCGCAAGCAATATCGCAGAGATGAGCATTCGATACGAGTGAACCTCTTTTGGAACTTAAACATCCTTCGTCAGCATCTTGTGGATTGGTGCCATAAACACATAATGTAGCTATGAAATGCAGGAACGAATCACCATAAAATTCTAAACGTTCAAGATCTACTGCATCTCGAGCTCCGAGTAATGTAGTTGGTTCAATCAAATTATTAGGGTGAGGGCAAATTGTAGATTTCTCTAAACTTTCACTATGGGCTTTATTATCCAATTCTTTATCTATTTCTGAAGTTGCTCTATCCACTTCAAAATCAAAGATATTTTGTTCCATTGGTTCACCATTCAAAAAAACAGGAACACTTAAACGATCAGGGACAAGTATGGTTGTATGAGAAAGTGAATCATTGCTTATAGTTAATGAATTTATTCGAATTTGAGAGAATGGTTGAGGACTTTTCAGTTCATAATTCAACTCTGTAAACAGTTGTGAAGCTAGTAACGCTCGTGACATTTGGTAGAGAATTGTTGGTACCAATGAAACTTGGAACCAAATCCATGATGACAATGGATGCACTAAACAAGCATCAGATAGGAACAGTGATGGTTTGATAGATGCTTTATTTTTCCTCAGACCAGCATTAACTTGAGTCGAATTTTGATGACGTGTTATTCTCAGACATTCGAACAATGGTAGTGAGGGATCTATTGTGAAAGATATGGTTTTCATCTGTTGATATTTAATTCTATAGTAGTCGGAATAAGTTAGAGGAGAAGCGCCTTTGACATTCTGAATATCACCAAGTTTGGAAGCAAGAGTTTCAGGAACAGGACTTGAAGCAGTTTCCGAACTAACTTTTGAGATGGAAAACATACCAGGATCACTATCCGGTAAGTGATTAGGTTTGACAACCAAACCAACCCAATTGTCTTGAGGTATTTGACTCAATCGAATTCGCCATTTAGGCACAATACCATGTACAGGTTTAACATGTGTCGGAAAATTATCATCAGCTGTTGAAATTCCTTTATCTCGGCAAAGAGACCATTCTAGAAGTGCGCCGAGTGCTTCATAGTCAACAGTATAATCTAAAATGACAAGGTACATAAGATATATGCAGTATTAGCATTTAAAAGTACCTTGCACAACAATAAGATATGCCATGTAATTTTCAATATAAAGTTGAGAACGAACTGAATTTCATGTTCCCTAATAGGTATGTCAGAAACAAGGGTTACGAGGTAGATTTAACGGCAACTTTTTCTACAGGAATTATTATTCTACTTCATAAGCATTTATTCTGAATCTAAAATTAAGCAAAATAAAGACAGTTCGGAGAAAATCTTTCGATGATATCAAATACAAAAGTTGTACAACCGTATTCCTGGTTATTCTATGCATAAGTTCATAACAAAATAGAAAGATGTAAAGCAAAAGTCAAAAGTTAGCCTAAAATTTTAAGTGTCTGATAAAGTTACTTAATAGTCGGTGTAATAAGAATATAAGTATTATTTAGAAGAGAGATGTGAAGGATTATCCATTTGACGAATACGAAGATGTAACAATGTATCAAAAACAACTTATAAAATAAGAAAGGTGTGTTATGACCACAGTAAAATAGGAGATTGAACACAGCTTCTGAGCACGAAAACCAGGCTTGAATTAATGAATTGCCAAAGCCTCTATTGCGCGTAGATTTTTCATCCAGCTTTCTTTGGAACAAGTCATTCAAACTTAGTGAGTAATTTCATATGAACATTCTAGCGGAAATATATGGCCATATCTTTAACAATGTAAATAATAAACGATTTGTAATTACCTGTAGATAGCTATGCTAAGCAGTTTTCAGATAAGCGCTTGGAATGGGCACTGTTTGGGGACAAGTAGATTGGTAAATACACGCTGAGGTGAAAAACAATCTGGGAAACTCGATTGTCGGAAGTGAGGGAAATATTTCCTTCAGATGAACAATAAACTATAGTCTTCAATAGATATCTGATGAAAGGATATATCAAAGGTAAACTGCTTCCTTATCGTAGGCAACTACATGTACAGTAACTACGAATACGATTGTAAAGCTATATTAAATAATTTGGTAAAAAACCAAACTGTTTTCTGTGCATTGTCTTTATTTTGCTTAACCCAAAATTAACTCTCCATCAATACAATGTAAAACAGCTACCAAAACAGCCACAATTTTCATAGACAAAAATGAACATCTTATATAGTTATAACCGATAAGGACAAAAAACGAATGAAATACAATACGTGTAGTGAAAAAGTACTAATGAAAATATATATTCAATAACCACTAAACGTATATTAGTTTATCTTTGATTGTACTTATTATGATCTCCCTTACTATGACCCAGCTATTCATTGCTAAGTTTTATCCGGACATTTTACTTCACTCGATAAGTTCTGAAATCAGAACACGGTTGAACAGGAACGCAATTATATTCCAATAAACAAGATAGCATGAGAGTAAGAATTATAATAAGAAAAACGTTAATATATTTGGGATTTTACATAGGAAGTCTTCACCAAGTATCTGTTGGCGCCAATTGGCTAAGAAATGACCGATCAGCGTGCTCCAATACAATCCATATTGAGCTAACATTACTCAAGGCAGAAAAAGCTGCTTCTTAATCCTGGGTGAAAAAAACACCTTTTGGGATTCAAAACCAAGCGCTTATTAGTATGAATTCTAATTGCGATTTAAACCTCAAATAGTTAGTCAGTCAAACGAAACGTAGAACCCGATAATTATGTACATCGGTTGGAATCGCCGAACCACAGTGGTACAACAAAATGAAATTTTTAGGCCAAATCCTAAGGTAGTTGAGATAGTAATAGTATCAGTGGTAATAGAAAAGATTGGGTATTGAGGATAAGATTCAAAAAATAACATAATTAGTGAAAGTGGTTGAGGAATTTGGAAACATGGGCTCTACAAAAAGACGAAGGGAATATAAGTTAGTGAAATAAAAAGATTGTAAGGAATTTAGGGGAAGACAAAAAGTGAATCCACCCGTGCCCCCGCAAACGATTTTGCAAACGTTACTCAAAGTCTCTGACTGCTGGTTATGATAATCACGTGACTATGACCAGGTAGTCTTTGGTGGAGGCCTATGTCTGACTCCAATGAGATCGTATTAGTGATTGTTGTCAAAATATACATCCTCAATATTAACACCGTAGGACGCCGGTTCAATGGTTTAGACGTTAAGCATTCGCGCGCACGATTGTGGATGCTTACCGCTGAGGAGTGCTGTACTAGGAAGAAACGGCCATCCAGTCCTTCAATGATGCTTTAACATTGGTTTTTTTATGATTTCGACGAAGCATAATTAAAATGTTGATCGTCAAGTTTGTGTTCAAAAAGCGGAATATCATTTCTTATTTGTGATCGATCAGCCGTGGTGACAAGAAAAATTAGATTGAACGTGTCTTTCCGAACCTACCCTTGTTACGCACTCAAAAAAACTTAACGCCCCCAAATGCCCTGGCACAGCCGAGAGTGGAGAGAGTCCGCTCTCCCTCTCGAAATGCTCTCACATGGCCACGCGAATATATAGCCTCTGCCAGGGAAGTCCTACTCACTGCCTTCTCTCACCAGGGTGTTGTTTAGAAAATTGAGGACGAAAAGCGGATATCCGGTGCTTTAACCGGGTTGGTGGACACGGCGAGTCCACCTAAGGAAGTTGGAAAACCCTGATTCCAAACCAATGGTGCACATGGGCTCCAGTATCCTAAGGGAACAAATGGAGTATGATTCAATCGTTGGTCACCGGCTACCATGGGACTGCATCTCCTTAAGATGCTCCACTGCCTTGTGGACTAGACCTTCAGGTCAAAGGCTCCGGGTGTGGCCCTCTAAGAAAACCACTTGCTTCAGTTTGGGCACCTGGGCAGTATCACAGCCCTCACACAAATCGAATGAGATTTGTGAGGCGCATATTTATCTGGTGCTTCCGTGTACCAATATTTGTGTTTAAGTAATAATAATAACTACCTTAACGCTCTACCACAATAAAATGTTAACCATACATGATAAATACTCTAGCACTATCGGAATCGACTACACATATCAGAAGCACGTAACATTACTCCCCCCTAAGAAAACATATTACCTAACAATCATAACATTGCGATACTCGCTGTCATTGATAAGACCTTAACAAATAAATAAATCTTAGCAGCTGAATTCATTAGTTCATCTAGATCACCAGTGAAAACCTGAAAGCATCAGACTGTTGTTTCGTCCTGGTACGGGACTATTCAGCAGTGCATACTCACGATTCCACACGCGGGACTCGAACCTAACGCTTTCAGTCTCGCGCGCGAACGCTTAACAACTAGACCACTGGGCCGGTATCCAACGGTGTTAATGTTTAACTTCAACCAACCCATGATCTTGTCCAACCCTACATCTATTGGTGGACAACCGTCTCACACCCGACACAGATTGGACTCAACTGGTCACGGTTTCTCATTAGAACTTCAGGAAATCCATCTTAAAAATAGTCACCAGTAGGCACATAATTGTTATCAAAATGGGGATTTGTGGAGATTTTAAATAATGTTAACAGTTGAATTCACGAGTCGACCTAAGCTGCTGAGGAGTCCCTTACCAGAACGAGTCAGCCGTCCGGTGCTTCCAGGTTTTCAATGGTGATCTAGCTTAGATCGACTCATGAATTTAACTGTCAAAATTACTACCATCTCCACAAATCCCCATTCAAAAAATAAATAAATGAAAATAAGTTAGTGTAAAGAAATTGGGTTGGTATGATAGATTAATCTAATTACATAGAGGCAGACACTAGTCGAAATAGATGAATAAGTTACTGAATAATTATCTCACTGAGTAGATGCTGATCTCACAACTAAAGGAGCAGCATAATGTGTGGCGATTCGATCTGTCCTAGCTTATGGATATGAAACGTCACCAAGAACGAAGGATGTACGTACGTAACTTTGAGACATTGCGCGTATGTGTTGAAACCACCGAGTGGGCAATATTGAGGTTAGAGACAATGTTGTAAATGAAGATGGCAAGTTGGTCAATGGAGTGCTGAATGTTCACCAATTGAGGTGGTTGGAACATGTGTCACGTATGCCCAACCGCTTCCTACCTCGATGCTCAACGTTGGTGTAGAAGAAGATTAGAAGATAGAGACGGTCAAACTAAATCTGGCATCAGCCCATGACGTCATTGATAATTGGACCAATCCATGTAGATAGGTGCAGACTACCTGGTTGGAGTTTAGGCATTTACCATAATCAGTGGTGGGAAACGATGGATAAAACAGCCCAGGATCAACTGAGACGAGCAGATGCATTTACCCTTCGTCATCCCTTACATCCTTAGCCTCAAAACCTTCCCATGCCTCTTCTCGTCTTTCCTACTACTAGTAATATGACTGTTTCCCTCCTCAGGGACGTCCTGATACTTTCATACCGCAATCTCAGTGTGGTGTGCCAACTCGAACTGATGCGCATACGCGCTAAATCCTATGTTGTGTATGACTGACTAACTAATTATTGGCAACATATGTACACAAGAAGTTGGCACTAAACATAATATCAAGGACACAAAATGACGTACATTGTGTTTAAAAGTGGTACTTCCAACCAAAAAACCCTAAATAGTTAGTTTATAACAATATTTTAGTTTAGCAGCAGAAATTTGCGAATTCGTAAGTTCGTTTACTCAAACTTTACAATGTCATCAATGAGAATATGAAAGACAATGTTAGAGATGTTTGCCTAGAAGCGAAACGCGGAAGTTGTAAGATTTAAATACACCAGATTTATTCGTTATATTCAAGAGACAACCGGAACATTTCAAAGGCTACAATGAAGTTCGGTACACACAGATACTATTAGAATAATAAATTAATAGCCTCCAGTTGTGACGCTCCCAAACAGGGGATTCACCGAACATAATAAGCACAAAACAATCCACATGAACCAACAAGGGTTAATAAACAGTAGAAGTTCGGGGAAAATAACAATTGGAACTGGTACTCTTCATAATTAAAACACACAGGAGCAAATACACAAGTGATTCTCATGACTGTCTGGCTTATCCGTAAAAGTCAAGGTAACCTATGATACTGTAAATCAGATCACGATACGAAACAAAATGTGTCGGAACATTGAAGCTACAGGTATCAAATATACGAAACCTGATTTCTGTTCATAGGAAGTGGCTGTCATTCTCTTCTTGCCCTAGAGACATAAAGCTTATTTTCATAACACTAAACTTTTCATTTCTTCACCGTAATATTTCTCGACGTTTTTCCAATTTGCAATTTCATTCCGAAAATTGACTTATTTTAAGCCATTATTTATTATTAGCGTTCACCTGTGCCCAGTTATTTCAGCACGTAATCGCCTACGATTTTTCACCAGTAAGTTACAGAAGCCTTTTTATATTGTTTATAATTAAAATATTCTATTTGATCTAAACACGCCACTTATTACAATATTTATTTCATTCCTATAAACTCTAAACAACATTCATTTTAGTACTAACACTTAAACGGAAGAATTTCTAAAAAGTAACATAACTAAAACGTTTGTACGGTTTACCTGGTAGTCGAATCAACGTCACCAATGACAGGATATTTGCTTTCTCGGGATTGAATGATAAGTCACCAAATCGATCAAAAAGTACGACGCGGAGAGATTCGGGGATATTCGTTGAAGCGTTTTGTCTATCGAAATGGGCACGGAGAAGAGGATCTGATGGTTTATAACCAACATGAGACATATGAGCAATATTTGTGATTAATTCGGCTATCACATGATGAGCTGATTCGACACACTTTAATTCTTTCTCACTTAGTGTAAATTTTCCAGTTAATCGAACACGTGAACGAGCCATACCGCGAGTTAGGTAGAGGGGAATTCGACAAACGTAACCCTTCTATTGGTATTTCAAAATGAGAAAATAGACAATTTGTTGATTAGCTGTCGTTTGAGAACTTTTTGATTTCTTTTGATGAAATATTGTCACAATAAAGGAAATAGAATATGATTCGGTAACCATATATGAGTTTGTAAATCAGAGCTATGTTGATCATACTAATTATTTAAGGTTAATAATACTAATTAAGTGTTCAAAAATCGGTGACGCGAGTTCAAACTTGAAATTCACAGGTAAGAGATGCTCGAAACAACAAGCAGTATCTCTAAAATAAAGGACAAATAGCGCGTAAGGAAAACTGATGGTGGCGTGGCATATAAATCCGAGCTTGCATTATGATAATTTCAGCCGATTTCGTCCCATTGAGATACCTCTTCGAGAATGAGCCGTATAATGGTGTGTAATGTAAGCAGTTTCGCTTAACATCTAAAAAACCTGACCCCTGAGACGATGATTGACTTCTATCTGTGCTAAACAATTGTTATTACAAAAAGATAGCTCACAATTGATGGAAACAATGAGCAAGTGATGTCAGACATAAAACATGAATTCTATATAACCCAATTAGTGTCAACTTGAAACCATGGCTTCAATAGCATGAATACCTTACTCATATCGTCTATGTTGAGTCCCCCGATAAAGATTGTATACACCCACACCATTGTGATCGATTCTGAGCCATGTCACCCAGAGTCTCCAACCATTGGTTACGATAGTCACGCGGACCCCAACCAAGTAGTCTACATCTACCAACATGGCTCAGACTAGAAGTTAGTGACTTCAAACTCTGATGACACGTTTTGGTTCTGCCGCCCCTAACTTTCTTCCAACCATCCCCTACACTAGTCAGCATTGCGCGTCGTGGTAATCGGTGTTCAGGCATACGTAACACGTGGCCCAACCATCTCAGTCGATGAACATTCATGACCTCATCAACTGATTTACCATCATTCCCTAATACTCTGCGTCTAACCTCACTATTACTTACCCGGTGATCCCAGCAGATGCGAGCAATATTTCTAAGGTATCTGTGGTCAAATACTAGTAACTTACAAGTATCCTGTACTCTTAATGGCCATGTTTCACAGCCGTAAAGTAGAACAGAGCGAACTGCTGTGCAGTATACTCGTCCCTTAATTGATATTTGGATATCTCGTTTTCTCCATAGATGACGTAAGTTGGTAAAAGCCAAACGAGCTTTTTGAATCCGTGCTGAGATTTCGTCAGACACCATCCCATTAGGGCTGATCAGACTTCCAAGATAAGTGAAGTTGTCAACGCGCTCGACTACTTCGCTCCCTATCCTTAGTTCAGGTGTTGACACAGTCCAGTCCTGGATTAACAATTTACATTTAGATGAGGAGAAATGCATCCCAAATATCCTGGCATTGTTACTCAGTTCTAACAGAAAACTCTGCATTTTGTCAACATCTTCACCAAACAGGACTATGTCATCTGCGTATTCTAAGTCGCTTAGTGGACCCCCTGGTAAGAGATCAATTCCTGAAAATTCAGTCGAAGAAAGTGTTATTTCCAGCAATAGGTTTATAATTAAGTTAAACAAAAATGCGGACAGTGGACAACCTTGTCGGGCACCACTTGAGGTTGTAAAATCAGATGACAGTTCGACATAAGCTCTCACTCCACTTATAGTGTTCCAATAGTGAATATGTGGTCGATGCAGCCACGACTATGTCTGAAGCCAGCCTGATTTTCTCGTGTTAGCAGTTCACGAGTCTTAGTTAGGCGCCCGATAATTATTGAGTCTAGTATTTTAGATGCTATGTTAGTCAAACTAATGCCCCCAAATGCCCTGGTACATCCGAGAGTGGGTTTTACTATGAAATCGCTAAGTCGAATATATAAACGTTAAGCAATATAGTTAAATTACGTATAACAATATAGTCAACTTATATAAGAACTCTCGTCTAAATTAGAACGAATAGTTTCACAGTATTTGAGTGCCGAGTTGATGTAAGACATTAAATAGGAATAATATATAGTTGTAAAATCTCAGCGAATGAATTTGTAGTAAATCCAACGTTTCGCCTGGCAATCTGTTCCAAGCTTTTTCAAGAAATTATAATCAAACATCAAAATTATCGAATATAAATAGGTACATGGTTCTTCGTTTCATTGTACACTGAATAGGTCATCCAATATAGTCAAATATAGTCAATTTTTTTTAAATTATTAACAGTTTAATCTCTCCGTATCTACTGAAATATATATATATATATAAGCCAATAAACTTCAATTCATTATTCAATAGATTTATTGATGGAGTTTTGTTCTCTAAGCTGGATGGTTTGGTCATGGAGCTTTCATCATTCTTCTGAACGACATTATCAGCACAAACTTCAGGTAGAACGATAAAAAGCTCCACGACCAAACCATTCAGCTCAGAGAACAAAAGTCCATCAAAATCACCCACCTGCGCTATGAATCTTAATAGTGTTATTGAACAATGAAAACTGAAACATACTTACAAATAAATAATTTAATTTTTGCATATATTTTCAAAGTTTAAAATTCTTTTTTTTCTAATCATCATAAAAGGTAATCGGTTATTTTTATTTTTTTCTAAAAATCAGAATAATTCATTTATTTGGTTTTTAAAGAGTAGAAAAATTAAATTATGTTTATTAAAAGATTGAAATATTCATTAATCGTTTTTTACAGAGATAATATCTATCAGAAGAATAAGAGTTTTTTAATATATGTTTTTTTCTCATACATTCTTTATTACCAATGTTATGCCCCTGAATGCTTTGGTAAGGCCGAGAGTGGGGAGAGTCCGCTCTCCCTCTCGAAATGCTCTCACATGGCCACGCGAATATATAGCCTCTGCCAGGGAAGTCCTACTCACTGCCTTCTCTCACCAGGGTGTTGTTTAGAAAATTGAGGACGAAAAGCGGATATCCGGTGCTTTAACCGGGTTGGTGGACACGGCGAGTCCACCTAAGGAAGTTGGAAAACCCTGATTCCAAACCAATGGTGCACATGGGCTCCAGTATCCTAAGGGAACAAATGGAGTATGATTCAATCGTTGGTCACCGGCTACCATGGGACTGCATCTCCTTAAGATGCTCCACTGCCTTGTGGACTAGACCTTCAGGTCAAAGGCTCCGGGTGTGGCCCTCTAAGAAAACCACTTGCTTCAGTTTGGGCACCTGGGCAGTATCACAGCCCTCACACAAATCGAATGAGATTTGTGAGGCGCATATTTATCTGGTGCTTCCGTGTACCAATATTTATGTGTTTAAATAAAATAAAATAAAGTCAAACTAATCCCTCTATGGTTATCACAGGATGATTTCGGCCCCTTCTTATATATTGGGACAATCAGTGATTGTGACCAGTCGGATGGGATTACGTCCAACTCCCCTGGTAGCCGGTGACCAATAATTGGTTCAAACTCCATTTGTTCCCTCAGGATCCTGGAACCCATGTGCACCATTACTTTGGAATCAGGGTTTTTAACTCCCCTAGATGAACCCTCCGTATCCACCAACCTGGTTAAAAAGCCGGACATTAGCTTTTCGTCCTCTCAATTTCGTAAACAGCATCCCCGCTGTAAGGACTTCCCTGGCACTGGTTGTACGCAAGTAGTCATGTGAGAGCGTTTCGGGAGGGACAGCTAACTCTCTCCACCCTCAGCCATACCAGGGCATTTGGGGACACTTAGAAAACTGGAATTGACCCATGACTTAATAAGACAGAATCCATACAGAAGTTCACTTTTGACACGAATTATTTTTAGACTAGTGAGGTTTAATTTGGCGGATAATGTTTGCTTTTTCTAAACAGATTAATATCATTTCTGGTAACTAACTTGGTAGGTCACCAGCCTTTTGAATAAACAGAGCCTATAGTGACCAGCTTCATGGAATAATAGTATATTCTGGTTTGATAGACAAACATAAGCAGTGAAGGACTTGCTTCAAATGTAGGATGGTTGAAGTTACTGTACTTCACATTAAGATCGCAAAGAATCAATAGGCAAAAAACCAAGAAAAAAGTAAAAACCGTAGAAAAGCCAATGAACAACAGATGAGATAAAAGCGATAAAGGATCAAAAGCTAGGTTCATAACTAGGGCAAATGTATTGACATCACTACGACCGATTTCCAGTCATGTAATCTATTCTCCAACTACTGATTATAATTACTTTGTGGAAGCAAATCCAGAAGCTTGAACCTTGCTAGGTGGTTCATACGAAGACATTGATTTCAGGGACAAAAGTCTTGCATAATCTAGTCATGTATCAACGTTGTCGCACTAATATGACACATAACTAGCTAACTTTTGACTAAACATTTGCTAAAATCTTTTTGTTTGCTTATTTTATTTAAACATAAATATTGGTACAAGGGGGCACCAAATAGATATTCGCCACACAAAACGCGTTGATGATCTGACCTTTTACAGCCAGACGAACATCACAAAGGTGTCAAAGATGGACCAGATTGGCATAAGCCGCTATGGCTTTCACTATACGTGAATTGATCTTATCCCTCACACCACCACCAGCACTTGCACAGCTACCCAGATACATGAACTTCTCGACTAATCCTATCTGCTCATTACCCAGGGTGAGTACAGGATCAGGGTCCTGCCAGTCTTGTAAAAAAACTTTGCACTTCCCAAGTGCAAAGTTCAACAGATCCGCACCACCACTACCTACACCTATCAGAACTGTTTCTAGTATGTCATC
Source organism: Schistosoma mansoni (assembly GCF_000237925.1). NCBI lineage: Eukaryota > Metazoa > Platyhelminthes > Trematoda > Strigeidida > Schistosomatidae > Schistosoma > Schistosoma mansoni. Next base: position 239,079 of record NW_017385999.1, read on the forward strand.
GATAGCAAAGTTGAAGAGGAATGGTGAGATTACGCAACCTTACCTAACCCCACTGCTTGAATGGAACAGTGGAGAGAGATGGCTGTGTGCCCTCACTTTGCCTCAGGTGTTAGTATATAGAGCTTTCAAGATGTTAATAAACTTTTCAGGCACACCCTTTTTGCAATTGACAATCCCAGAGAACAGTCCTGTCCAACGAATCGAAGATGACCCTAATGTCAAGAAACATTATGACTTTTGGCCTGTGATAAGTATGACAGTGTTCTAACATTTGGTATGGGGTGAAGATATGGTCAATACATCCTCGACCAAAACTAAAACTAGCATGCTCCTCGCGAGTCAATCTTTCTCGGGTTTTGAACAACCTACGAGGTATGACAGAAGCCAATAGTTTGGACGCAATCGGAAGTAGACTTATCCCGGATAGTGTTTGCATAAGTGACGTGAATCCTTTTTAAAGATAGGGACAACTATCGACTCGTTCCATAATGTTGGAACACTTTCTAGCTCTCAAACCTTTGTAAACAACGTAGTCAGTTCCTTAACTAGAAAGTCACCATTATCTTTTAAAAGAGCTGGAGGTAGGTCATTTGGTGAATCAGTCGTCAAAGGCCATGGAGGGCAGGACAGTCTGATCGATGTTGCCGGAGCAGCAGGCCAGTTGAACTGCCACTCGAAGAACTCTGCCCATCGTCCAAGACTTCGATGGATGTTAGTGATTGGCATCCCGTCATCCTCACAGATCGTTTCGCTCACACCAGACTTCTTGCTGCCAGTGGCTCAGATGAGTTGAAAGAGCTTCCGACAGTTACCAGAAGCAGTTGCTGCTTCGAACTCGTTGGCACGCTTCGACCACCAGGCTTCTCGGTCCTTACTCGAGCTTTGCACAATTTAATTACGTAAGTCTTCCTTTATGGTCAAACACACGGTCACCTGAAGTAGACGTACAGGCTTCAATGAGTTGTCGGAGCCTGTAGAAACTCAGTGCTTGTAAGCGGAACGTTTCACGAAGTCGCAAGCGACTTTACTTGACCTTTAACAGCCAGACTAACATCACGAAGGCGCCAAAAATGGTCCAGGTTGGCATAAGCCGCTATGGCTTTCACGATACGTGCATCGATCTCATCACTCACGCCACCACCAGCACTTATGCGGTTACCTAGATACACGGACTTCTCAACTACTTCAATCTGCTCACCATCCAGGGTGAGCACAGGATTAGAATCCTGCCAGTCTTGTAGGAGTACTTTGCACTACGAAGGTGGAGAGCACATACGGTACCTGCGGACACTGATTGCCAACTGATTAAGTGCGGATTTCATGGCTTGGGCATTGTCGCACGGTAAGACAATATCATCCGCATACTCAGGGTCGAGAAGTCTTTCTCCAGGCAGCAGATCTACACCGCCATTACTTACATCCATCAGAGCTGTTTCCAGAATGTCATCGGTGGCAAAGTTGAAGAGGAATGATGAGATCGGGCAACCCTGCCTAACCCCGCTGCTTGAATGGAACAAGGGAGAAAGGTGGTTGTATGCCCTCACTCTGCCTGAGGTGTTCGTGTACAGGGCCTTTAAGATGTTAATAAACCTCTTAGGCACATCCTCCTTCAATAAACAATCCCACAGAACAGTCCTGTCCAACGAATCGAAGGCAGCCCTGATATCAAGAAACACTACGATTGTTGGCCTGTGATAATGTGACGGTGTTCTAGAACACCGTCACATTTGCTAAAAGCAGACACTACATAATAGATCGACTTACACTAGTGAATGCAAAGGCTACAAAGAACTATTTATTTCGTTAACGAAATCTTAGGAAAATAAGGCTTAATTATAGAGCCAATTAGAACCACCATAGCTTGCTAATTGCACGACCACGCTGATAAGCAGAAAAATATCCCGTAAAATACCTAAGCACAAAATCGAAACATACAGAAATAATTCACAGATATTCATGCACATATAATTACTTTGGATATTGGTTTAGAAAACAAAAGTCCGACGGTCGTGCTTGTATCTTGAAAACATGCTGCGGCAAGTGAACATAGCTGAGTCATTATGTCACTCCTTGGGAGAGACCACGTATACAAATACACTGCCGACCCACAGGAGGGAAGTGTTTGATATGGGAATGACAAGCATCTGACCTTCTGGAAAATATGTTTAAAAAACATTACATATGATTGATAGTAATAGTACGTGGTAAGTATAGCATTGTCAACTAGCTAAAATTTGCATTCTTCCTTAATGATCTTTTAGTAAATTCACTTGAATCGATAAAACAATGTTGAATTTCCATTTTATTAGTCTTTTAGAACAATGTTTCAAAAAGTATCTTCTACATTGTATTCCTTTTTTAAAAAATGTGAACTATTAGCCACAAAACGTTGGTTTCGCTACTAACGTGGTAACCACTTGCTAAATTCACTGAATTTCAGTTTGTCTTATGTTTAGTCGGAGACTGAAACATTGAAATTACACATTACACGCTTTTTTACCATATGCTCTTCCTATCAACTGTCCTTGAGATGATCTCTTTACATAAAGCTCGACCATTAAAAAACTGATATGTTAAAAGCTTAAAATAAGGGACGATGATATCATTAGCTACCTGTTCACGCTATAACTTAGTTACTTATCTATATGAGATAAATTGTTTTTCATTAATACGGTGGCTACATACAACTTAATGTCATCAGAAAATAGACTAACTAGACAGCATATATTAACCGGTTATCTAACAATATATGCACTCGGTAAATCGAAGTTTGCACAACATATTTATTACACCCTCAAAGTATTTTAATTGCCAACTTACTCTAACCAACATTACTAGCTATACCAAGAATCAGAACTCTAACACGAGCAACATAAATATGTCAGGTATAGACAAAACTTTAGTCACTAGTGTTTAACTAAGATCTGTTTGAAGCACATCCAATCGCTTTACAATCTCTAAGGGCATAAACACCTAAATAAGCTAGTTCAGCAACGAAGTAATCGAGTGGTGTTTCCGGCTATTTACTTTGAAAGGCGATATTCGCATCGATAAGTTCAAGTTGAATTGATGGATAGGAAATCATAGTAAGCTATATGAATTCTAACATACAATCCACAAAGTGATAAAATTTTACGGAAACAGACTGACTACTAAAGCTGCTATTAGCGCCACCCATCACTTACCTTCGGGTTCTTAAATGATTGCTTTTATTCAGATTTTATGTCGAAAAACTGAGAATGGAGAGAACTCACACCAACAAAAACCCAAATCCACAAAATATGAAACAATTAATGAGATAAACCCATTCTATCAACAACTAAGTTGATGACCTTTAGTAACCGTGGTGTTGTTGACAGTACAACTCCAAACTATGAGCTTAAAGTTACTTTTAAAAAATCTTCCTTCGATTTTGTTTACTGCTAATATAATACGCTTGTTTATTTTTACACTAGTGGTGTCACTTTTCCCTTATTTTTTATCGGCTTCCTCTTTATGTTGATATGGTGTAGAAACTTAAATTGAAATAGTCTTCCCACACCTGAATGACTTTAGTTTATTATTCATAGACATATGCAATAATATTCAGACAAGCTTCCAATTACCTAATAACCATGTACAGATCAATATATCTGGTTATCAGTTATAATTAATTCATGAGCGGAGTCATCGGTGTTCGTCTACAAATCAGTAACAATCATCGTTCAATAAGCTGTATTAAAATGGACGATCAATAAAGCAACTGTTACGGAAGGTAAGTAGACCGACTCCATTACGGTTCTTTGTACAAGTGGATTAACCTTCGTAACTAGTATCTAGGAGGATATTCTGGAAATTTCAACTTCAGGTCGATCCCAATTAATTCATCGAGTATTGGATAACAAATTGTGCACACAAAAAATGGTAAGAAAAGTCCACGAGAAAAAAGTGAAGTGACAACCAACCTATGTGAATATATTTCATAAACACAAGATGGCACATGAAAAAAGTGCTTTTAATTACCGGAACCGGATAGTGCTGGTATCTGACGTTTTGTGGAGTATATTGTGGGCAGTTCTCCTTTAAAGAATCACGGTCCAAAGTGCCAGTAGTTGAAGATAAACTAGATGTTTTGGATGATGGTTCCGATATTACAGTAGGAAGCAACTCTCTCTCAATGTTGAAAGGTGTGGGATTATCACTAACTGGAGGAATCCACATTGGTTCTATACAAATGCAAATAGTGACACTTGGAGACCGCTTTTTTACAATAACTGATTGGATTAATCCCGTTTACGGACACCGGACCTTTTGTTACCCAGTAAAAACGTCGTGGCTCCCAGATCTGAAAATCAATGAATTCAACTAATCAGTATTTATAAGGCAAGGTGTTAACTGATTCCTAGAAGCTGAATGGTACGTATCAGTTTTATTCCTTGAACTAGGCACAAACGTAATCCATTAGCTCTAATTTGTGGATAATAGGAAACTCGACAAATGTCCAGTGTACGTGCTCCCATGTGGTATTGATAATATTTATGATTTAAAAACATGTCATTGGCACAAAATGATAAACAAAGACGGAAAGCCAAGGGCTCTACCAGCTAAGCCAATCTCATAGGTGATGACCTTAACGGTGATTAGATCCATGCAGTTGTCTTTTGCAGTGGACACTGACGTGTACTAAACTAAGTAATGATATTAACAGGTACTTATCCCGAGCTTTTAAATGCTCCCCTTGAAGTTAAAGTTACTTTTACTACGAAGCACTACATTTCACTGCCGTGAAATATAGTCATTCGCGTTTCTATCTACAAATCTTCATTTTCACCGGTCAGTTTTCAGTAATAAGGATAGTAGGTTGATGAACCTGTGTTAATCCTGACAGATTTCCTTCCAGTGAAGATCCAGCTACTTCTTGGAAATGTTCACTGATGGTGCTGATACCACTTGTTCTGGTAACGCGTTCCAGTCATTGACCACTCGATGAGAAAAACGGGACCCCACCTTTAGTTTATTAGATCGCGGTTTCCGAACCTTCTTGCTATGACCTCGAAGATTATTAGTGCTGGAGGGGGCAAAAAGATAAGACATATTAACACCCAAATCATAATTAAAGATACGAAATGCCAGTATTAGGTCACCTCGTGTCCTACGATAAGGGGAAAAGGTTTAGACGTTTCAAACGCTCATCGTAAGGGAGTTTAGAAAGACCCTTCATTAATTTTATACCCACACGCTGGACAAGCTCAAGTGATTTAGTATCCTTTATCAGACATGGGCTAGCTGCTTGGATACAGTATTAAGTGTGGCTTTACATAGGTGGCATATAAAATTCGAAGCATCTCGTCAAAGCATTTATTAAGTCAGTGTTCGGATATTTGTACATACATATATAGATATACATATTTATACGTACCAAGGGATATCGGCTATCTATTAAGGAAGAATACTCAGGGGGCAAACACATGAAGTGATTATGACCATGATTCTGAAGGTCACAGGTAACACAATTGAGAGTGTGCAAACTCTCAAATACCAAACCATGTTGAACAGAAACAAAAAACTGTTTATTCCTCTGAAACACCATCTTGGGATCAGCTAAATTTCATCATTTGTGGCGAGATATGGTTATGGTTTTCACTCAGGAACCTCATCTAGACGAAGAACTAAACCCAAATGCAAAGTCAACAAACCGTCTGCTCACCGTGGACTTTGGTCAAGACGATGTACTTAAGGCTCTTAGCACCTTAGACATGGAAAAGTCAACAGGACCGGATAAATTACGTCCCAACATCCTGAGACATATTGTACGATATATCGCAGCCTCACTGACTGTGATACTCAATATGTCACTTGACAAAGGTATGCTACCCACGGACTGGAAAGATGCAATCGTCACTCTCATACATAAAACAGAATTAACGCAACCTCCATAGAACTACAGAATTATCAGCTTCACCAATGTCGTAGTTAAAATACTGGAAATAATGGTCAAAAAGACCATAATGGAAACCAACAATTCACTAAACAGCAAACAAAGTTTCAAGAAAAGTTTATCTTGCACAACAAACCTCCTTATAGCAAGGGAGCACTGGACAAAGGCTCAAGACAATGGAAAATCAGTGAATGTAGTCTACATAGACTTCAGCAAAGCATTTGACAAGGTGCCAACCAATAGACTACTCTTGAAGCTAAAAAATCTTGGTATTGCCGGACCTCTTTTGGAATGACTTAAGGATTTCCTAGTGGGTCGTAGACAGAAAGAATAAACTCGAAGCGCTCCACCTGGAGACCAGTAATGAGTGGAGTACCTTAAGTTTTTGTCCTGGGTCCTTTACTTTTATACTATGTGTAAATGATCTTCCATGTATAGTAGAGTCCCCAATGTTATATTACGCTGACGATGTAAAAATCTGGCGAAAAATAACAGGAGACGCAGATGCATACACACTTCAGACAGACTTTAATATTGTGATAAACTGGTCTAAAGAGTGGCTGATGCCTATCAAAGCAGCAAAGTGTGTCTACATGCACTTTGGGGATACAAAATTGAATAGGTATAACATAGGAGAAGTGCCTGTACCCGTGGTCCAGTCTCACAAGTATTTTGGGCTGACAGTGAGTCACGATCTTAAGACCACGGCCCATTGCCGGGAGGTTGCAGTTAAAGGGTTTACAACCCTATGGGCTTTAAAACGGACATTCACTAAGTTAGATGCTACTATGTTCACCACAGTATACACAACCCTAGTGAGAACTAAACCTGAAGACTGCATCAAGGCTGCACTTTAAAAATGACTCGAATATCCTGGGAAAAGTACAGAGGTCAGATGCCCCTGCATTTCCAGAGCTCCGGGGTTTAACATACAAAGAGGGGCTTAAAAAGCTAGTCTTCTTTACTCTGTCCTATCGCAGATTATAAGATGATCTGATTTCGATGCATAGAATACTAAGAAATGATTTTCCGCCTAATATATTCTCTCTTTTTGTTCCCACTAGATCGGGGAATCTCAGAGGACATAGCAGGCCAGTAGAAAAGCCAAGAACGAATAAACTACGCCTGGCGTACGGGTCTTCACGCTGAGTCATCAATTCTTGGAACATTTTACCCGAAGCAGTGTTGTCTGCACTTTCAATGACTCATTCAAGAGAGGGCTGGATGCTCATAGAAGCATACTAGAAAAGGAATAACATAGGCCATAGTCCTTCTGTCCCTACTATACAAATCTGAATCCTCTTATCTCTTCGGAATCAGAAGGAGAAAGTAAATAACTATTTTTGCTGGGAGTAGTCGAAAAGTAACACCTAGAGCAGTATCAGTTAGTACACACGAAACCGCACTGAACTTCAGGCCTTATTTAACAGAATATGGCGAACGTTTCGGCACTTCTATTTCATGTAGGAAAGATTCTATCCATAATAGGGCCAGCATGTGTAAATGTTTACACGTGTTTTACTTTTGTACGGTATCACCCTAGGTCAATTTGACAACGAGCCATTTTGGATATTTGTTCTGGTGAAGTTGATTGCCAGCAATATGATGCCTTTTGATCATATTCTCACAAAAGGGTTAAAAGAGAATCAACCATGCGTGTTGGGTTATATTCAAATACTTTAAACACTTGGAATTAATGCTAGCCATGTTATTTTTAATGAAAACTTCTGGCTGGAAGCCCTCAGTTAGCGGTCAGCAGCATATCACTGTATGACATTATGAGGAACTCTTCTCATTCTCTCGCCAATTCAACAGTCTAATGTTCTCCTACATGCTGATATAATAAGTTATACATTTCCACCCAACCATTATCGTCTTTCATACATGCTTGTGTTTTGGGACGCATCTGTTGAATACTGATGTTCCTTGAACGTAAGGACTACTTGACAAGACTGCCTTGAAAGAACAGATCTGAGAGATCGACAATCTTTGAATGAACCCGTAGTGGTAAATAAATCGCCAAATTAAATACTTTTGTAAGGATTCGACATTGTCGCTGATTATATAAGTTTCACTGGACACCCTTGGGTAAAGCACTCGGGGAAGTATTCTCATTAGATCATTTTTAGTTACACGGTGCTGCATATCTCTCGCAACCACAAGTCAGCCCAAGTTACATACAAATCAACGCATCGACCGAATTCTAAGTGTGCATCCCCATAACTTTGTTCCTGCCTTCTAGTTTAATTGACTCTGGGAGCATTGTACAGGAAATACGTCTCGAACTACAGTGTCATTGGGCTCTAAACATCCTTGACGTCTGTAAACTGTCTCACAACATGGATCCAGGAAACGTTCTGGCAACAAAAATGTTGTTCGGACCAGGAGGGCTTACTCAAATACCAACATTAGATGAACGAATTTGCCGATTATTGTTTCGCAACTATGCCACTCTAGCTATAATACCTAGGGTTTCTGTGGCACAAAATAACGCATCGAAACTCAATAAAAATATCCCCGACAGAACGAAGTTAAACTTATGTCTACAAGGACCCAGTGAGTTGGCTAAACGTTCCCAGAAGATAGTTAAATAACAATACTCACCAACCACTCCATGCCATAACCTCCAATTTAGTACAAACAAAACGTTTCTGCAAGTTCTTATTCATGGTATAACAGCGAAACCTGGTAATAAAGGTAAACTCCGAGCAGAGTCGAATCACAGAAATTTCGCCAGAGACTGACAAATGTTTAAATAAAGTTGCATAAGTTTCATGAGTTAGTAAAAATATCACGAGGAAAGATTGCGTAAGTAATAACGTCAAACAGCACACTCTGAAGAGATTTCCAGAACATTCATTTTGTTACAGTTAACACGAAATGTAGTACATAGGTTTTTCTAAAAATCATCTTCATACAGTCTCATAAAAACGTGACTGTCAGACAAAAACACTCTCAAAACATTACATATGACACTATTTGCTCCTTTGGAATTTTCGCATATTAATTCGTAAAAAGAAGCGCTGCCTCATATACTTCAACTCTTTATTGATGAGAAGGTCTTGACTCTATGCAATTATGCTGATGATGCTATAGTTTGAGATCCCGACAAAATATTTAAGTAGATTATTTGAACCAGAAATTTGAAGGAATTCGGAGACACAGCACTTCCATGTACATACACAAATGCTAAATCAGAACCAACTAACTGAACCATTTCAGTCATGATGCTGACCTTAAAGTATTCAACCAGTGAAGATAAAGAGACAACTATACTAAAATACCCGAAACTGTCAGCGCCTGAGCAACTACCTACTTATAACGAAATGGTAAGGTCTTATTTACCGTTAGTGCATCCTTATTGGTCTGTTGAAGCTGACCCTGTATTTCATTTATTACTGACCTTGAAAGATTCGCTTTAATTCGTTTCGTTCTCCCGGCAGCCGAGGCACTTTTTAAAGGGTATAGTTTGTCAGAGTTAGAGTGCATAACAGTACTCACTTAGTAACATATGTTACTTCTCGTGAAGCATAAACTGTTGACAAAATCTCCAAACAACTTCATCCAGAGTCTTGCCTTCAGGCTAATGTAATTCATTCTCTTGATATCGGCCGCCGTTTCCCAAAGCAATGTGTTCTTTGGTCTGGTCCTTGTCTTTTCATATTGAGGAATTCAAGTTGAGACTTTCCTCATGGTACAGCTCGATGATGTCTGTGACATGTGTCCTATCCAACTACGGCGTCTTTTCCTGATTTCCTCTTTATCTGGGACCTGGTTTATTTTCTGCTACATTAGGTTGTTGCCAATGTTATCCGGCCAGCGAATTTGGATTATCTTGTGTCCATTATTATGTGTACTTTCATGCTGATGGTTATAGCAGTTCTCCAATTTTCAGGTCAATGTAATAAAATGTTCTTGAAGTTGGCGTTGGAAACTCAAACTTTGGTGTTATCAGACGGTTGTTTCGAGTTCTGTATGTTCCTCAATCTTAGGGATGCTGCCTTTGCTTTGCCAAGCCATGCCTTCACATATCCATCAGATAGCCCTTGTTTACCAATGATGCTGCTCAGATTCATGAAAGTTTCCACTTCCTCCAAGGCTTGGTCTCTTGCGAATGTTGGACCTTTTGTTGTTCTAGATGATCTTTGATAATGGGAGTCCTGACTGTCACAAGAGGAAATGAAAACATTTAACTGGGTAATAATTTTATAGTGAATATCATTCTGTTAAAAGAACTTTGGATACGATTGTTCTGCCCGGACAGGAACTGACTTGTCCATAACATTGACCATTATCATGATGTCAATCAGACCCATTTTACATTGTAAATAGTTCAAATTTAAATGTTGGTCCTTCAACTTTAACAACCTGATCAGATTCATTATTATTGTGAACCTTCTAATAAACGTTTTGTCACGTGTTTCTGGAGTAATATAACTTTTATAAATAGTCGAGTTTTTCAGAAGACATCTACAACCATTAAAAATACAGAATACAGATAAATCCTTAAAATTTTGTGCAAATTAATGTATATTTTGGAAATTTATATATATGGAGCTATACCCACACTGAAATTCTAGAGTTTGCATAGATGCTATATCTCAAATAACTACACGTTATTATGTCACAGTACCTACATCTGTGAACTGTTCATCATGTGCGACTTCGCATTGTAGCCTGTCGTGTGAAATCCGTATAATGACGGAAGTCAATTAAGGTGCTCTGTATTTCCAAAGAAGATTTTGTAAGGTTCTTCTATTTACTTTATCAAATGCTCTTTGAAAGTTGGTGTGTGGATATGAGTTCCAGCTAACTGATTATCCTACGATGATCTGTAGTATCGCGCGTTGTTTGTACAATATCGATCCTTCCGGAATTCAGCTTGTTAACTTCGAAGTCGAGTCTCTAGTAAATCCTCCAGTCGGTTATAAAAAATTCGAAACGTTTCTTGTCACTGATAACAGAGCAAAACCTACGTAATTTTCATACTTATTAACATTTCACTCAATGTGTTCTACACATTTATCCCATTATTCTTGAATCTCATTTGTTGTGTAACAAAAAGAACACTCTGAAAATCCTTCCACAGCACGTCATTGAACAGCACTGTCACTTATTTGTTTTGTCTGCTTGCCTTGTACTCTAAACTTTACTCAGGCTTCTTGTTAACCTCACTTTATGTTCCACAGTCTTGCTTGTCAGAGCTTCTGTTATGTAATCCTGGGTAAAGGTGCGTCTTTCACCATTTAATTTACTGTGGCATGTCTCCGGACGGTTGATAATGTGGTCGTATCTGGCTAAACCCAGGGTCACGGCATGGTTCATTGTACTATTGTCTACCTTTGGCTGTCCGTTTGGAAGGGTTGCCGGAATCTCTGCAAATAGACACCTGACTCCATCTTATTAGGAACATTTTTATTGATTCTCAGGTATCGAACTCTTGTTTATCAGCTATTCCTTTTCTTGTTTAGCACGTTGGTTTGTGTTAGCGAAACCCTTGACTGTATAGCACAGGCTTTACTGTTTGAGATATTTTGTAATTCAGATATAATTTGTTCTTTTTATTAGGTTAGAATTGTTTAAATTGATCAGAGTTTGTGTTCTGATATAATTCAATATGAATAATTCAAAAGCGCTTTGTTCGCTATACAGAAGAACGTAGTCTGGCCTATTCGAATAAATTTTGGTTCGTTATCTCTACGTTTAACCCTAATATTTGCATTTCGATCTTCAAGGCTTTCAAACTGGCTTTAACCACAGATGACCAATAGTTGAATACCTGTTAAGCGCATCAAGGTCCATGTATGATCAGTGTTGAACGAAGAAGAAATGTGAATGATGCACCTTCAGATATATGACAAGTCCCTGTTGATCGACCTTCCTTTCATGGCTTCAAAGTTAGTTTACCTGGTCGAATTAGTAAAATAAGCTCTACCATAGGCGTAGTAGATTTGAAAGACGGTCGAGGGAAGGACAAATGTGAGAGATTAGTGAGTTAAAGGATAGACAGAGGAAACAACTGTTGTGCCTTCAAAGAGAATTCGGGTCATCAAAGCTAAAAGAGAACATGATTAGTGAAGTATTTTTTTCTCTCGGTTGTGATGACTAACGAGAAGAGTATGTCCTCCGTTTAGTTAGCCATTCTCACGACCTTGTAAACAAGTTGGCTTCAAAGAAACCCAAAATATTAGTCATGTAACAATGTAACAACGTTACATCATGGTATATGGAAGGTTCGAGAGGTCATAGAGGAATGCATCATGTTTCTATCATCGTTTGATTATCCTAGAGTATGCTTTATACTGATACGGCTGTCTGACAGAAAATATGAAGTCAGCCGGGTCTTGCTAAAAGATTTTACTGGGGGTTCTAATATAGAACACGTTGACGGGGAAATCTTGTCTAGGCTGGCAACAGAAATGAAAAATTATTCTATAGCCTTAGAACAAATGGACTGCTCAGCGGATCTCAACTCTCTAGGAAGTCTAGAAAGGATAGTGAAGAAGTTTCCCCCAATATTACAGATGAAATGGGTTGAAAGGGTTGGAGGGTTGGCAGCATATTGTCTTGACTCCAGGATATTTAAATCTTCTAGACGTCTAGTTCTTTGATTTGAAGTGCATTTGATGCGACAACTCTACTGAAGCTCTGTTCCTCAAACTCACTGAAGATTTGGGACTACTTGTAAGTGTGAACCAAGAAACTCAGTCGAGAAACGGTTAAACGACATCACGTTTGGACTGTGTATTTACAAACGAAGAATGCATAGTTGATGACTTCTCAATCCTTTCTTGACTGGAAAAAGTGATCTCATTTTCACAGCCTTCAGTTTTATCAGCTCACCCACGTCTCACCGACAAGCTCAAACGGTTAGTTATCAAGTCACTGTTAGTTGATTGGCCTGCCTAATATCTAAATAATCGACTTTTTAGTGTCAAGATGACCCTCAATTTTGCTCGGACTACGTAATGTCCTGATGAGTTCCCTCATGGTTTAGTTCTGGGGTCGCTTCTCTTCCTGATTCATATAAATGAACCTCCCCAGCAAGTATTGTCCGATTCATCACTATTCGCTGTGTGAAACTTTAATGAATAGTTCGCAGCCAAGATAATATTCCGACAGTTCAGAAGAATCGTGACTCCTCTTCAAAGTTAGGCTGGTTACAGCGAAGGGACGGGTAAAAATGTTAGGCCATGGGTTCTTGTGTATATGTTTCATGTTGTCAAGTATCTTGGATGTCGTTGTTGATGAGCTATTAACAGCATTTTCATCGTCACGCGTCAGTTATAGTAATGTTTGTGCCTGTTACATAGCTTTTATCCCAGATAACTAATAGTTTGACGTAGATCATTTTCAATACCTGAGTGAAAGTCAAGTCAACCTAATGTGGTCATTTGTAGCAATGTAAACTCAAGCAGGTAGAATTCACTGTTTATTAAGTCAGAGATAGACCATAGTCAGATTTTCTAAGTAGAAATGAGCTTTAAAATCCATCAGCGCTTGATTCACCATCCTAAAATATGCCGATGAACATGTATGTCTTGCAGTTGTTTAGTAAATGCAGGTTGGAGCAATTGTGCGTTAAGCTACTTTTGAACATTATATAACTTGATAGTATACAACCATAAACAGTTTTAACCATTATAAGTACGATCAATTTTGACAGAACCAACATATTAATATATAACTTATCTGAGAATGAAAAGTTATGTGAGTAATAATTGATGCTGACAGATTTTTTGTCCTGCTTTCCGAACATATACAGGAACTACATATAACATCACTGCAAGCGTCACAGTAGTTAGTAACATATACTTCATAAGTAAAACGATGCATGTTTGTTTCGAACATGGTAACTGAGCTATGTTGTTGGTGAATACGAATTGATGTGTTTGTTATAGAGACTGTGAATGGGTTTCTGTGAACAGAATTTGCAATCACTGACTGAATTATAGACAAATATATAATGAATATTGATGAGTATGGTCTAAATGATGCTTTCCAATGATGTCATTGTTGTGTAAATTGTGAATAACCAATAGTATTACGAATATTGTAACTGGACTTTTCCGAAATTTCATAGTACCACTTGACGTTTTTGAATCGACCTATTTGGTGACTGTACATTCTTTGTAAATGCTAAACGACTAGTTAAAATTATAGAAGGATTAAAGAATCAAGGGCTTTGTTTACAACAAGGCAAATAGCTACATTCTGTTAGCTGCTATCCCATCTACCTATTAAATTCGATACTCACAGAGAAGTTGGATCAGTTGTGTAATGATTGGTTTGCTGCATTGGTTAAGCTGAGAAACTATCCACACGTTTTCTGACATGTACCTTATGGCTTCTGTCGATTAATTGGAGGGATTAAACCTTTCTAACATTCAAGTTTTTATCAGAGAACAACTTAACGAATTGCCGTATAAGGAAAATTATATCAATGAACAATCTTCGAGTCGACGATAACTGTGTTTATTATTGGCCACTTCAGAGAATATGCATCTGATGAATTATTCAAACATTGGTGTGACAACTATGCTCAATCTTTCGACATTTTTGCAAAAGCATACCACAAGCGAAGAATTTGTAGCATCTGAGATACCGCGGGAGCTTGGTGAAAGTTAGTATTCTTTTGCATTATACATCGTTTTAGTATTCATTGAACACATTATAATAGTAAAGAAATGTATATACACAATGCAACATCTTAGAGAAACTCCTAAACTGATGCAGTACTATAAGTTTTCATAACGGAACGGGTACTTATAAAGCAAAGACTTAGTTGTAATTGTTCTCACAAACAGTTACGCGTTAGGATTACCGGTATACCTCACCATGAAACTACAAAGAAGATGAAAACAAAGATCGAGTAACAGTTTACTGGCTTATAAACGACACTGGTAAATATAGAATGACATTTGGCTAACGAAGATAAATTTACAAGTTTTGTATCTAGCTATGTTGAAAATACAACTGCAAAAAGCTTATAGTAAACAGTTCCTGTCACGTCTCCGCACTTTCTCGTATTCCGACCCGAAAGGTAAGCTGATTCTTTTTGCAATGATTTTGTGATTACGGTGCAGCAACAGACGGCTAAAATATAAGATCACCTAAAATCCATGCAACTCAACAACTACTCAACCAACACACAGAAATTAAAATACGGAATGGCTGTCTCATACCAGGCTGTTTAATGTCGTTAGAATAAAACCGCAAGAGGCTTTGAATGAGCCCAACATTTTTTTTACTGTGCCTGCCGAAACAATTATGTCACTCTGACAAACCTCAAACTGGTCATGCTGAAGCGCAGTTTCAACCAGTTTCACGGCAATGATTACCAATCGATCTTCAACAGCTTTATTCTATCCAATTAAGAAGATGGAAATTTAGTGTTTCCACCCTCATTCCAGAAATATATGAATACGCTGGAGTGAAACACGAAATCATTTCGATAGCTCAAATTAAACTCTCGTGAAGAGTTCCTCGAATCACCGAACCTTCACCCAATAAAGTATATGTGTCTCAGGGTTGACCGTCTAATGACTTACTCCCCCATCACACCCTTTTAAAAACTCACTTAAACCCCGTCCCCACACAAAACCTTGGGGTTACATTTACAAGTTGGAAGAAACATAGCAGAATGTACTGTTATCACACCTTATACCTTTTCAGAACAGTCAAATTGTGGAAGTTGCTGCAAGCTTAGTTAGTTCAGGCGACTTCCTAGGAGTGCTTTACGAGAAAATGACATATTCTTTGGGGCTAAATGCAATATTTCATGATCACTTACTTACGCCATTCACCCCCTCTTCGTGGAGGAGCATAGGTCGCCCATCAGCATTCTTCATACAACTCGGTCCTGTGCAATCATTTTCACTTCCTTTTCATGTTTGCTTCCTATTCCCAACGCGGTGTGTTCGTTGGCTTACTTCTTTTCCGTTCACGATTCAAAGCCAACGTTTCCCCTCTGATTCAGTTTGATGATTTCTTCAATGTATGTCTTATCCTACTCCAACGTCATTTCCTAATTTCCTCCTCAGATGGAACCTGATTCGGTCCCTCCCATAGTGGGCTGTTGCTGAGGTTCTTGTTGTCGTATTGAAGATTGTGACCTTGATGTTGGTTGACAGTTGTTTTGAGTCTCATATATTGTTCAGCTGTAGGAATGCTGTTGTTACTTTGCCAATCTTTGACTTTACATCTGCATCGGGTACTCCTTGTTCATCGATGATGCTACCCAGATACGTGGAAGTTTCCACTTCTCTCAGAGTTTCTCCATCAAGTGTGGTTGGGTTAGTGCTCTCCCTGTTGTATTTGAGGATGTTGCTTTTTCCTTTGTGTATGTTGAGGCCTACTTATCCAGAGGCTGCTGCTACAGTGGTTGTCTTCATCTGCATTTGTTGGTGTGTATGAGATAGGAGAGCTAGATGATCTGCGAAGTCCAAATCGTCTAGTTGCATGCAAACTTTCGATTGTATTCCGTGCCTCCCGTCAGATGTGGAGGTCTCTATAAGCCAGTAAACCGCCGGAAGGAAGAGAAAGGGGGAGAGTAGGCGGCCTTGTCTGACTCGGGTCCTTACTTGGAATGTGTCTGTCAGCTACCCTGCATGCATGACTTTGTAGTGTGGTTCGTCGTATGAATTTCGTATAGTGTTGATGATTCTCTCAGCTACCCACTCCATAGTGTCGAAGAATTTTCCATAATAATATCCGGTCCACACTGTCAAACGCCTTCTCATACTCAATGAAGTTGATGTATAATGACGAGTTCCATACAACTGATTGTTCAACAATGATCCATAGTGTCACGATTTGATCTATACATGACCGATCCTTACGGAATCCAGCCTGTTGATCTCGAAATTAAGTGTCTAATAAATCTTTCGTCTGGCTCAACATCACTTTGTTGAAAATCTTTCATGGTTCTGACAGTAGTGTGATACATCTGTAGTACTCGCACTCTCTCAGATCTTCCTATTGTGTATTGATGATGTATCCTCCATTCCAATCTGACGACACTTGTTCTTCCTCCCAGATCTTCCTTAATAGACCTCGAAGCATTTTCGCATTTTCTTGTATCTGACTTCTGAGCTTCAGCTAGTATATGGTCAGGTCCTGCTGCTTTCCCATTCTTTATTTGTCTGATGACAATCTTGATTTCTTCAATCGTTGGTCGATTGACATCTACAGAAAGGTTTGTGTATGTTGCTTCGATTTCCGGTGGATTCGATGGAGCTGGCCAATTCGACAGTTCCTAAAAGTGTTTTATCCATCTTTTCTTCTGTTCTTGAATCTCAGTGATTGTATTTCTTTCTTTGTCCTTGACTGGTCTCTTTGGTTTACTATGTCTCCCTGCTAGTTTCTTAATTGTTGCTTCATATTTCCTTCTCTTGCAGCTTTTCCCACTGTCATTGCTAGCTCTTCCACGTACTTCCAATTTTCGGTTCTAATTCCCTCCTTCACTTGCTTGTTCGCATCCGTGTATTCAGCCTTTGCCTTTCTCTGCTCGTGTTTGTCAGTTGTTGATTACTATCTTCCTGTTCTTCCTTTCTTAAATCTTGTCTAGGGTGTCGATAAAGATCCATTCCGTGTGCTGGAGCTTCTTGAGACCCAGAACGTCCTGACACATAGACGTTAATGCTTTTTTGGTACCGTTCCAGTTGTCCTCCATGGTAGTGTCTTTGAGTAGATCTTGTAAGGCTTGGAACCTGTTGTTGAGAGTTATCTTGAATTCGTTGAGTTTCTCAGTGTCTCGAAGGAAGGCTATATTGAACCTTCGTAATGGTGTTTCCCCAGCTGTTCAGTGCTTCATTAGCCTCAGTTTCATCTTGGCCACAACCAGGTGGTGATCTGGAGCTACGTCAGCTCCTCTCCTGGTTCTCACATCTTCCATTGTCCTTCGAAATTTTTTGTTGATACAAATATGATCTATCTGGTTTTCTGTAGTGTGGTCCATGTATCTTTGTGTAAGCGTTTGTATGGAAACATTGTGCCACCTGTAGTCAATTTGTTGAATGCACATTGATTTGCAAGTCTCTCACTAGTTTCGTTTCTCTCTTCCAGTCCATGTCACCCTGTGATATCTTCATATCCTGTGTTGTCCATTCCAACTTTGACGTTTGGATCTCCCACCAGCATGTCACTTCCTTTCCTTAGCACTTTCCTATGACGGATTGAAGCTTCTTGTAGAATTGATCCTTATCGTCGTCATTGCTATTATTGGTGAGTGCACAACATTGGATAATGTTCGTCGTGATTCCTTCCTTCAAAGTTTTGAAGGATGATTTGATGACCGTGAACCCATGAGATTTTCATCCTGTAAGTGTATTTCGTGATTTTTTAGATGGCATCGGAACAACGCCCTGAGTGTGTGGAGCATTTTCTTCTTCGTGACTGGAGTACAGCTGCATCTCTCCCGTATCTAGCCTTTACTGTACAGCTTGGGTCCAATGGGTTTCGCTGATTCCGAGTACTGCCAACTTATTTCTCTTCATTTTCGTTGCTGTTTGAATGGTCTTTCCGGTCTCTCACATTATCCGGTTATCCCGTGTACCTATATTAATTGTTGCCCTGGTTGTTAGAAGTGGCATCGGCCTCGTGACTTCCGAAGAATGTCGGCTTTCATCATGAGACGTCATATTTGGGCGTTCAACTTCAAGAACAGATTTTGAATTATTTAATTTGTTTAATACGGTTGGCGCCTTTTTAGCGAATTTATTTTCTACGGGATGAGGTTGCCGACCCGATGCCAAACCCTCCCTTTTAACCCGTGCTTGGAACCGGCGGTAGACGTAGAATAGCTAGCAATATTTCTATCCTTACGATGAAATACACCTACGTCTCTAAATGAGGACATCCATGAACCACTGCCACCAAATACGGAAGCTCATTTGGCAAAAACGTTAATTCCGTCCACTTTTGTTTGAACCATCTGAACAAAGCCACTCAAGGTCGTGGAGGCGGATTCGGTCACGGGTCAGATTGCCTTTTGTCAGCTATGGGTCACGCCCTGTCAACATATAAGGACCCGGAATCTATGCCGGATATCTTCACAGGCCCAGTTTTTGACCCAGTTGATGGCTTTCCTGAGGGTCGCAACCGTCGAGAGTTCATAGTACGTTCTTTTATTTGAAAAATGTAATACTTTTCGTGATAATGGTGTCGTACTCACAGTTTTAAAATATTAGGGAACGTAAATCAGTGTGACATTAGAAGCAAGAATTTAGTAGTAATTTTCACTCTTTCAAATTTTACATTATCCTCACTTGACCTAGTTAG
Source organism: Schistosoma mansoni (assembly GCF_000237925.1). NCBI lineage: Eukaryota > Metazoa > Platyhelminthes > Trematoda > Strigeidida > Schistosomatidae > Schistosoma > Schistosoma mansoni. The sequence goes on from NW_017385999.1 coordinate 258,277, forward strand.
ACAATAAAATAGTTCACTGAGAGCAGAAAAAAGTATTTTAACTGTGTTTACCCTTAGTTCTCTCACATTACTGTTGGTTTCACTTTATGGGTATGAACTAATTTCATTGCAGCTCATTTCGGAGTAAGTTGATCCGGCTCGTTGGTTTATAGCTCGCATTCGTATTTTGCAATATTGCTGTTATATTGGTTGAGATGTCATATCTATTACTTTAAAAGTCAACTCGGGTCCGACTTCAACCGTAAAGTACTTAAATGTACATACGCGAGTCGGTGAATACGTAGTGAAATCGCCTTAAAAATAATTTTTGTTACGAAACAACTTGGTGAAGCAGTCCTTGTAGGCTATTTCATTATCAGCACTGTACAGCATAATTTATAGGTCAACAGACAACTGTGTTTGTGAGAATTAGACTGTTTTCTGCGTGGAATTGTATGATATATTCGAGTGAAAAATGATGATTAAGGAAATCTATAAAACGAGTTATAAATAGAATAATTAAGATAAACACATTTACTAAAAGCATTAAGTTGAAATTCAAGCGTATTCATTTTAGTAAGGAAATCACTAGAAATACATCATTGGTGTAATGATAACGGGATAGAAGTCATATATAAAAATAATTTGGTTTGTGGTGCTCATAGTAACCATGTTAAGTAGTCTAGGGCGTCAAATACTATTTCAGAAAAGATGTCAGCTTATGATCTGTATTCGTTTTCCTCTAAGGCCCGGACTTCCATTTGGATAGCGCTTTGTATTATTTTGGTCATATTTTTTCCTCTTTGTATCGGTATAAAGCGCGGTAGAGTAAAACAGTACAAATGTGCCAAATTACAAATCCTTTTTCGGAAATAAACAAAAATTGTTATCCTATTACTTTTAAAATCCATCAGTCACTTTAAATGTGCTTTTCCAGCTTTCAAATACACTTTTGACTTTTACATAAATGATTAACTAGACAATGCTTTCATGCACGGGACATTCTGTGAATATGCAATTAATTTACCATTGTATCTGTTTAACTTCTCTTTGCTCTAAGCTTTTATTTACATGCGTTTTAAGAGTGCTAACAACTTGTAAACCAAATTTCGGATCACAAACTTTTGGTAAGCCAACTTGGAGCATTTCTCAAATTGTTTTTTCCGACATTAATATGGGTAGAGAGGAAACGAAGTAATAAAACTTTGTAAAGTGATTTAAACAGCTGGGTAATATTGCTTTTGTACACTATATGACTATCTAGACAGTAATTAGATTACTTCGTAAGTCACCATATAGTAATGAGTGGTACATACTTACGCCTGTCATCCCTCGTGGAGGAGCATAGGCCACCCACCACCATTCTCCATCCAATCCTGTCTTTGGCAATCCTTTCCAGTTGTCATTCATCCTTTACATATCTGCTTCTATTTCCCAGTGTAATGTGTTCTTTGGCACTTAGTCACTCATTTATAACGTAGAACCTAACACACGTACATCGGTTTGAATTGCCAGACCACAATAGCACAGTGAGCCAAAATTATCACGTCAAACACTACTCAGTCAGCTACAACGTAGGACCAGGCATATATATGCATCGGTCCAAGTTGCCATACCCAGTCAGCACAACAAGATGAACACCGAATTCATAGAAATAGTTAATTTAGTGGTGGTAGTATATAAAAGATAGGTTGTATAGAAGGATATGGTACAGGAAGAAAGACAGATATGAAGCAATTTAACCTCATATTTTAAGGGAAGATAAAGAGTGTATACACCCACACCATTGTGATCGATTCTGAGCCATGTCACCCAGAGTCTCCAACCAGTCAGTCAGTTACAACGTAGAACTTCGTACGTACGTACATCAGTTCGAGTTGCCATACCACATTAGCACAGAGATGAAGTTGTCGATTCAAATCCCATATTGGTAGAAGTAGTGAGAGTATAAGTATTATGTGAAAGATAAGGTTTTGAAGATGTTATTGAAGGAGTATAATACGGTGAAATAAATTTGGAAAGAGAAAAAGGATACGGACATGAAGAATTCAGAAGATTAGAATTTGGTAGAACACAAAGAGTGTATGCACCTTCGCCATTGCAAACGATTTTGAGCCATGTCATTCAAGGTCTCTAACCATCGGTTGCTATCATCTCGCGAATCCCAATCAGGTAGTCTACACCTACCAACACGACCCAGTCCACTTGTCAGTGACTTCATGGATTTATGCCATGTTTTGGTCTGGCCGCCCCTAGCTTTCTTCCAACCTGCTCCTACACCATAAAGCATTGCACGTCGGGGCAGTCGGTGGTTGGGCATACGTAACACATGTCCCAGCCATCTCAACTGATGAAGTTTCAGTACTTCATCAATCGATTTGCCATCCTTACCTAGTACCCGTTTCCTAACAATTGCATTACTTACCCGGTGGTCCCAGGATATACGAGCAATGCGTCGAAGACACCTATGATCGAATACTAGTAGCCTACGAATATCCTTTACTCTTATCGGCCATGTTTCACTGCCATAAAGTAGGACGGAGCGAACTGCTGTACAGTAAACCCGTCCTTTTGTTGCTAGACGGATATCTCGCCTGCACCATAAATGGCGCAATTTGGCGAAAGCTAGACGAGCCTTCTATATCCGTGCTAAGATTTCGTCACACACCAGACCACAAGGGCTGATGTGACTCTCAAGATAAGTGAAGCGGTCAACACACTCAACTACTTCACTCCCTATCATTAGTTCAGGTGTCGATGCAACCCAATCCTGAAGTAACATTTTGCACTTCGAGGAGAATCGCATCCCGAACATGCCTGCATTGTTGCTTATAGTGGTCAGAAGACTCTGCATTTTGTCAGCGTCTTCACCGAATAAAACTATGTCGTCGGCGTATTCTAAGTCAACAAGTGAGCCTTTCAGTGAAAGTTCAACTCCAGGAGATTGAGATGATGAAAGTGATATCTCTAAAAGCATGTCAACGACAAAGTTAAACAAAAATGGGGAGAGTGGACAGCCCTGACGAACACCGCTTGAGGTAACCAATTCTGATGACAGTTCGCCATAGGCTCTAACTCGACCAGTTGTGTTCGAGTAGAGAGCCTTTATGAGGTTAATGTACTTCTTTGGTACTCCTTTCACTGACAAACACTGCCATATAACCTCACGATCAACGGAGTCAAATGCCGCCTTAAGGTCAAGAAATACTACTATTGTGGGACGTCTGAATGTATGTCTATGTTCTAGGACCTGACGTAGAGTGAATATCTGATCTATGCAACCACGTCCAGGTCGGAAACCAGCCTGGTTTTCTCTAGTCTGCTCTTCACGAGCTTTGGTTAGGCGCCTAAGTATTATTAAAGCTAATATTTTAGACACTATATTAGTCAAACTGATTCCTCCGTGATTGTCACAGGAGGACTTCTGTCCTTTCTTATAGACTGGTACAATCAGTGATTGAAACCAGTCAGATGGAATTACGTGTAGATCCCAAATTCTACCTAAGACCTCAGTCAGTCTCGTTGCTAATACTGGACCACCATCCTTAAAAATCTCAGGGGTAAATCTGTCAGGGCCTGCGGCTCTCCCTCGCTTTAGATTTCCTATAGCTTTTTCAACCTCGTAGAGAGTTGGAGGACTTACCTCAATTTGCCATTCAGGACGACTGGGGATCGTGGGTAACTGATGTGTGGCTGAAGGCCAGTTGAACTGAACCCTAAAGTGTTCTGCCCATCGATCCAATCTCCTGGATTGAGAATGAATGATATGCCCATCTTTATCTGAGATGGTTTCACTGATATTGGGGTTCCTAATACCGGTTTCTTTAACGAGTCTGAATAGCTGCCTACTGTTACCTATTGCCGCTGCCTTTTCCATCTCTCTTGCTTTCGCTACCCACCACTGTTCACGATCATTGCGTAGGCTTCTTATTAGCCTTCACTTAAGCTGACTCCGCTCTTCGTTATGTTCAGAGCCAGGTGGGATGAGTTTTCGAGCATCTATCAGTGTGGTAGATACTGCCGAGATCCATTGTTTCTCCCTGACCTTATGGCTTACCTTACTAGCGGATATCACTGCTGTTTCCACAGCTTTACGGATGTCATTCCACGCTGCTTCTGGGTGGGCACAACTTACATGTCTGTCTAACTGTTTTTCCAGTTGTTCCTGAAATATATTCTTAGCTTGTTTATCATTAAGTAAAACCCTTAGAGGCTTCCCTGCAGTGTCTTTCCTACGTCCAGTAAGACTCAGACAGATACGTGCTCGCACTAGAGCATGATCTGAGTCTAAACATGTGCTCCAGAATAAGCGACAGTCTTCTATCGAGCCCCTCCATCGGTGGCTGATAGCGATGTGATCTAATTGGGTCCAACGTTGGGACGAATTCGGGGGTCGCCATGTCAAAAGATGTTTTTCCTTATGCTTAAAGTCAGTATTTGCAAGAAATAGGCGGTTATCTGAGCACAGCTGCAACAGACGGTCGCCATTATCTGTCCTTTTAGCCACGACACCATAAGATCCACACAGGTGTCTTTCCCTTTCACTTAGTTTACCAACTTGAGCATTAAAGTCACCAGCCACTATTACTACATCAGAACGCCTAGCTTTTCGGAGAAGGTCAGAAAGTTTTCTGTAAAACTCATCTTTTATATCGTCTGAGCTGCAGTCAGTGGGAGAGTAGGCAGAGACGACGAAGAGGCAACGACGAGTTTCCATATCTTTCCGAGCCCTTACTGATCCGTTTAGTCGGACAGCGCATAGACGACTGTCTACTGGGACCCAGTCTAAAAGAGCTAGTTCTGCCCTACGACTTAATGCTATACCTACTCCAGCGAGGCCACGGGAAGCAGCATCAGGGCTTCCAGATACACGAAGCGTGTATCGAGATGGTTCTTTATTTTGATTAGGTGAGGTCAAATGAATGACACCACTCGGATCCTGTATGCGCGTTTCGGAGACGCAGCACACATCGATGGTGTAAGATTCTAGAGTCCTAGCTAAGGAAGCCTGTTGTCCTATTTGGCACAATGTTCGGACATTAAAAGTTCCTATATGTAGTTTAGAGCGTGGTTTCAGGAGACCAGGAATAACGTTCCGTGTACTTGAATCGTTTGCCCTAGCGGTGCGAGGTGATAAAACGACGTGGGAAGGGTTAGTCGTGGAGGTAAGAGAGTTATTAGGAGTAGGAAGGATTTGAAAGTGACCAACTTGGTCTCGTTTGCTGTTACAGGTATGAGGGCTAATATCACTTCCCGGCTGCCCACACCGTGGAAGGGTATTTCTTGAGGGACCTGAAAAAGAAGTCGGATTAGTGTTGGTAATAACGATCTGGGAGCGTGACCACAGTGCCCAAGGGACAACTGCCTGAGGCCGGTCACGCACGGCATTTTTGTGGAGGATTTTTGACGTGTTAGCTCCGTTCTTCAAAGGACCTTACCGCCGGAGACGGAAATCCGTGGGATAAGGCGAGGTGTGCAATTTTAGGGTCGACCTTTTCTAACCCCACCCCTCCTTGTGGGAAGGCAGCGTCGCTGTCATGCTGGTTGTCTGAAGGAAACAGCTTACTGCTGTCACACCTCTGTACAGTCGGCAGTACGACTTCGCCTTCGGACCTTGGGATTGCTGCTTTTAGTCTTACCGCTCTTCAACCGACCTGTCTGGCATGGTAGGACCTCGAGGAACGATTGTTCCAGCCAGCATAGCTCGATTGCTTCATTACGATAGGCAAGCCCAACCACCACGTCAAGGTAGCAGCAATGGTCGGTCTCCAACCATTGGTTACGATAGTCACGCGGACCCCAACCAAGTAGTCTACATCTACCAACATGGCTCAGACTAGAAGTTAGTGACTTCAAACTCTGATGACACGTTTTGGTTCTGCCGCCCCTAACTTTCTTCCAACCATCCCCTACACTAGTCAGCATTGCGCGTCGTGGTAATCGGTGTTCAGGCATACGTAACACGTGGCCCAACCATCTCAGTCGATGAACATTCATGACCTCATCAACTGATTTACCATCATTCCCTAATACTCTGCGTCTAACCTCACTATTACTTACCCGGTGATCCCAGCAGATGCGAGCAATATTTCTAGGGTATCTGTGGTCAAATACTAGTAACTTACAAGTATCCTGTACTCTTAATGGCCATGTTTCACAGCCGTAAAGTAGAACAGAGCGAACTGCTGTGCAGTATACTCGTCCCTTAATTGATATTTGGATATCTCGTTTTCTCCATAGGTGACGTAAGTTGGTAAAAGCCAAACGAGCTTTTTGAATCCGTGCTGAGATTTCGTCAGACACCATCCCATTAGGGCTGATCAGACTTCCAAGATAAGTGAAGTTGTCGACGCGCTCGACTACTTCGCCCCCTATCCTTAGTTCAGGTGTTGACACAGTCCAGTCCTGGATTAACAATTTACATTTAGATGAGGAGAAATGCATCCCAAATATCCTGGCATTGTTACTCAATGCTGACAGAAGATTCTCCCGACCGTTGCTGCTACGTTGACGTGGTGGTCGGGCTTGCACACCTCACCTTATCCCACGGATATCCGTCTCCGGCGGTAAGGTCCCTACAAGTACGGAGCTATCACAAAAACTATCCCCAAAAAAGTCGTGTGTGACCGGCCTCAAGCAGTTGTCCCTTGAGCACTGCGGTCACGCTCTCAGGTCATTAAGACCACTTCTAACCCAATTTCCTTTTCAGGTACCTCTAAAAGAACCCTTCCACGGTATGGGCAACCGGGAAGTGATAACTACCCTCATACCTCTAACAGCACTCAAGACCACTGTATTCATAATCAATCTCCTTCACTTTCTACTATTCCTTCTACCTCTACTTTCAACACTAAGCTTCCTCTTTCGGTTTCCTCCTCAAGTGTCACCATGGTCAACGATTCCTGTGCGCGAAACACTGTCCCAGGTCTACTAAAACCTCGCTCCAAACTACACATTGGGGCCTTCAACGTACGTACCCTAAGTCAAATCGGTCAACAGGCCTCCTTGGCTAAGATCCTAAAATCTCGTACCTTTGGTGTATGCTGTGTCTCCGAAACACGCATACAGGATCCCAGTGTGGTCATTTAGTTGACCGCACCTCGCCAAAATGGACAGCCAACGAAATACACCCTCCGTGTATCTGGCGACCCCATGACTAGTTCTCGTGGACTTGCGGGAGTAGGCATAGCACTTAGTACGAGGGCAAAACAAGCACTACTAGAATGGATCCCGGTTAACAGTCGCCTGTGTGCTGTCCGGCTAAATGGCTCCGTAAGAACTCGGAAGGATAGAGACACACGTCGTTTCTGCCTACGCTCCCACTGACTGCAGCCATGATGAAGTGAAAAACGACTTTTACACAAAGCTCTCTGAGCTTCTTCAGAAAGCTAAGCGCTCAGACATAGTAGTCGTAGCTGGTGAATTTAATACCCAGGTAGGCAGCTTAAATCAAACAGAAAGACATTTAGGTGGGTATTTCAGTATTCCGGCTCAACGAACCGATAATGGTGATCGTCTGTTGCAACTATGCTCAGACAATCGTTTATTTTTAGCAAGCACTAATTTTAAGCATAAGGAGAGACATTGTCTAACATGGCGACCACCTGCACCAAACCAACGATGGACTCAAATAGACCATATTGCCATCAGTCATCGTTGGAGAGGCTTGATAGAAGACTTTCGCTCGTATTGGAATACTTGTTTAGACTCTGATCACGCTTTAATACGAGCACGCATTTGTCTGCACCTCACTGGACGCAGGAAAACTACACTAAGAAGACTCATTAGGATTGAACTGGAGGACGAGAAATCCAAATGTAAATTTCAGGAACAACTAAGTTCACATCTAGGCAGTTCTGTAAACAAGACTGAACCAAATGCTGCTTGGAAAGGCATACGAACAGCTGTGGAAACAGCAGTCACATCTATTAGTAATTTAAACCGTAGGGTTCCAAAAAACCAGTGGATTTCTTCCAAGTCTATTTCACTGATGGATTCGCATAAATTCATCCCATCAGGCTCTGAACACGACGAAGAGCGTAAACAAATCAAATCTAGGTTGACTAAAAGTCTAAGGAACGATCGTGAGCAGTGGTGGGCAACGAAAGCAAAAGAGATGGAAAAGGCAGCGGCTGTAGGCAACACCAGGCAACTCTTCAGACTAATAAAAGAAACCGGAATTAATAAGTCCAGTGTGAGTGAAACGATCTCGGAAAAAGACGGAACCCTTATCTGCTCTCAGCTCATACGTTCAGAGCGATGATCAGAACACTTTAAGGAGCAGTTCAGCTACTGCACAACTACCCACTATTCCCAGACAGTCTGAATGGAACATTGAAGTAGGTCCCCCGACCCTACCTGAAGTTCAAAAAGCTATAACTAATCTGAAACGAGGAAGAGCAGCTGGTCCTGATGGATTGGCTCCAGAGGTCTTTAAATGTGGTGGCCCAATTTTAGCGATTAGGTTGACTAATATTTTGGCTAAAATCTGGGAGTTTGACGTAATCCCATCTGACTGGTCACAATCACTGGTGATTGTCCCAATATATAAGAAGGGGCCACAATTATCCATAGAGGGATCAGTATGACCAACATAGCATCTAAAAGATTAGACTCAATAATTATCGGGCGCCTAACTAAGACTCGTGAACTGCTAACACGAGAAAATCAGGCTGGCTTCAGACATAGTCGTGGCTGCATCGACCACATATTCACTATTCATCAGATTTTAGAGCACGGACATGCTTATTGGCGTCTGACAATGATAGTTTTTCTTGACTTAAAAGCAGCATTTGACTGTAGACCGAGAGGTTCTGTGGCAGTGTCTGTCATTGAAAGGTGTGCCTCAGAAGTATATAAACCTTGTGAAGGCTTTTTACTGGAACACTATAAGTGGAGTGAGAGCTTATGTCGAACTGTCATCTGATTTTACAACCTCAAGTGGTGCCCGACAAGGTTGTCCACTGTCCGCATTTTTGTTTAACTTAATTATAAACCTATTGCTGGAAATAACACTTTCTTCGACTGAATTTTCAGGAATTGATCTCTTACCAGGGGGTCCACTAAGCGACTTAGAATACGCAGATGACATAGTCCTGTTTGGTGAAGATGTTGACAAAATGCAGAGTTTTCTGTTAGAACTGAGTAACAATGCCAGGATGTTTGGGATGCATTTCTCCTCATCTAAATGTAAATTGTTAATCCAGGACTGGACTGTGTCAACACCTGAACTAAGGATAGGGAGCGAAGTAGTCGAGCGCGTCGACAACTTCACTTATCTTGGAAGTCTGATCAGCCCTAATGGGATGGTGTCTGACGAAATCTCAGCACGGATTCAAAAAGCTCGTTTGGCTTTTACCAACTTACGTCACCTATGGAGAAAACGAGATATCCAAATATCAATTAAGGGACGAGTATACTGCACAGCAGTTCGCTCTGTTCTACTTTACGGCTGTGAAACATGGCCATTAAGAGTACAGGATACTTGTAAGTTACTAGTATTTGACCACAGATACCTTAGAAATATTGCTCGCATCTGCTGGGATCACCGGGTAAGTAATAGTGAGGTTAGACGCAGAGTATTAGGGAATGATGGTAAATCAGTTGATGAGGTCATGAATGTTCATCGACTGAGATGGTTGGGCCACGTGTTACGTATGCCTGAACACCGATTACCACGACGCGCAATGCTGACTAGTGTAGGGGATGGTTGGAAGAAAGTTAGGGGCGGCAGAACCAAAACGTGTCATCAGAGTTTGAAGTCACTAACTTCTAGTCTGAGCCATGTTGGTAGATGTAGACTACTTGGTTGGGGTCCGCGTGACTATCGTAACCAATGGTTGGAGACTCTGGGTGACATGGCTCAGAATCGATCACAATGGTGTGGGTGTATACACTCTTTATCTTCCCTTAAAATATGAGGTTAAATTGCTTCATATCTGTCTTTCTTCCTGTACCATATCCTTCTATACAACCTATCTTTTATATACTACCACCACTAAATTAACTATTTCTATGAATTCGGTGTTCATCTTGTTGTGCTGACTGGGTATGGCAACTTGGACCGATGCATATATATGCCTGGTCCTACGTTGTAGCTGACTGAGTAGTGTTTGACGTGATAATTTTGGCTCACTGTGCTATTGTGGTCTGGTAATTCAAACGGATATATATATATATATATATAATATCATTTTATGCTCAGGTAGTGGTATAACGGTAGGTTTCCTTTTTTTATACGAATTGGACGTTAATTTACCTTAGACGAATATCTACACTAGATTCCCTCCCAGTGTCTATTCTGCAGGACTTCAACACAACTCAGATCAGGAACACGTGATTAATCTGATTAGGACGTAAATATATTTCCACATCAAAATCGACACAATCCAACAACTAATGGACAATCAATCAATAATAAATAATGAGGACAGGGGAATATATAACTCATCTGACACATGTCAGACTATCTACATGTGTGACTAAGAAGACAACCATTCATTATCATTCTCGCCCACACATCGGTTAGTGACTTGAAAGTCTGATGAATTATTCTCAAATCGAGAGGTATTTCTACTATGCTATGTTCCTTGATCTGAGTGAATTAATTGTGAAACTTTTATTACCTTTCTGGACAGCACCAGCGTTTACTTCATGCTCATGATTTCACAGATTTTCTTTTAACTGACGTGTTTGCAGATAACGTTTGACCTAAATGATGCTCGAGCACATGCCAAATGAGTAAAGCTGGCGATTGTAATTACACAACGAAAGTTGAGTAACTAAGTGATTAGTACATACATTCACTAAGTAATACGGGCTTTTAATAATTTGCATCCTGCTCTCTTCCCATAAAAACCAATAAGTCGAAGGTATAAAGTGACATTGAAGTGGGCTATGTCAATTATATCCTCTAAAGCTACCAGTCCGACACCGGATATTGTTTGTGGCCAGGTTCGTTTGTAGGTTTCAGTTGACAGTAAAAAAACAACTAACTAGGAATTTTCTTGTGGCCACTTTCGACTTATTTTACTGAATAAATAAAATGTCCTCCTGGAACATTATTTATCGTAATAAGAATAAATGGCAGATAATCATAAAATCCACTAAGTCTAAGTAAATTTTCCAGCAGGACAAACTCATTACAGGTGATTCACTTAGGCATTTACAAACTGCTATTTTGGTTGGAAATTATGAATTTTTTAAAACATGCTTGTACTCATTAAATGGCTTAAACACTAACTGAATCTTGCTAATTGTTTATCTTACGGTCAAAAATGATGTTGGGGATATGCCATTTGAAATTACAGCTTGATAGAACCACATCAATAAGGTTGAAATTCTTCTGAAGTAAATTGTTCGGTGTAAACACTATTCACGGAATCCTAATGCATTTTTGCGATATTTTGAGTTAATAACAAACACTGAGCGTTATTATATATAACCGACAAAGCTTGTTTTGGTTGATTACACTGGTTAACTTCAACAGATTGGTTGCGAAACTAGCACTTTTGCTTCAGTTAGCGCGACAGCAAAACGAAGATAAAGTAGTTTCGTTCACGATGCTAAAGTCAGACTAGTAAAATTATCAACACAGTGTATAAACGTATCAAACGAAGAGTTTGAACCAAAACACTATTTTTGCTAAGTGGAGTTTATGTTATAAAGGTTAGTTTTTCAGTGTTCAATATACAAGACAAGGTTACAAACTGAGGAGTCTTGTTCTAAAACTAGTTAACTAGGGTCTGTTTTCACAAAATATTTTAAGGAGTAGTTCAGCTAGCCTTCAGCTACTTTACAGTTACCCACCATTCCCAGTCAGCCTGAATGAAATACTGAAGTAGGTCCCCCGACTCTAGCTGAATTTCAAAAGGCTATAGCTAATCTGAAACGAGGAAGAGCAGCTGGTCCTGATGGATTGGCTCCAGAGGTCTTTAAATATGATGGTCCAGTTTTAGCGATTAGGTTGACTAATATTTTGGCTAAAATCTGGGAGTTTGACGTAATCCCATCTGACTGGTCACAATCACTGGTGATTGTCCTAATATACAAGGAGTCAAAGTCGTCCTGTGATAACCATAGATGGAATTCTGTTCTCTGAGCTTGACGGTTTGGTCGTGAAGCTTTCATCGTTTTTCTGAACGGCATTATCAGCACAAACTTCGGGTTGGGCAGAGAGGTTATATTTATGTTATATCTCAATGGGTAGGAAAATTTTATTTCTGACGTTTTGTGACGTAATTCGGTAATTTACTTACTCTGAAGAAGTGACTTGCATTAAGTCACGAAACGTCAAAAATACGATTTTTCTACTCATTGGAATATAACAAAAAATATATTTATTAATAACTAATGTTGTCATCTGGATACTGAAGCCACTTGTTAATATTTTTTGTAATTCAATAATCCCAACATAGAATACGCTTTTTTTCTTTTAGCTGACTGAGGAAGAAATGATAGCTGCAGGACTAAAACCTTACGAACGAGATTACTGCGCTCACCTTTTGCTCGCTTTCAGGAAATGCGGAGATGAACATGTTATACCAGCTCTTTACTGTTCCGATCTGAAACATAAATATCGTCATTGTAAAGAAAGTGACCTGCTGCATAGAATGAAGGAATACGAACGCGAACGCCGTCTTTTACACAAGCGTACATCAATTTCAGAATGATGCATAATAACCAGGATATCATATTGTACAATAATTTCGAGAAAAAACGAATACAGACTATCATGCCTAGAAGTTTGTTTCATCCTGCTAATAGTTACATGATCAACATTTAGAAAGAGGATGTTTGGCAAAATATTTTTAGTTTATGCTCTATGGCGTTTACTTTTTTGCTTTGCAAATATATATTTCTCAACTAGCTACTCAGGGATGTTTTAGACCATTATTGATAATCAATCTACAATTAGGACTTTACAGAATCTTTTAGGGTCTCGATATAACGGAGTAATAATAGATGGTATTTTCAGAACCTACTTTTCTCTTAATGGCTATGTTCCTTTTAATTATTGTAGTCGAATTGTTTTTTCTGTTTATTAACAGATAAAGTTATAAGCCAAGTTGTCCTTGTTCTGGCCATAGCTTTCATATTGACTCTGGGTTGTCAGTATCGCGTCTACAGTCCCGGCAGAATATCTTTAGGACAAATTAGATCCCGCACTAGCTGTCACGAAATTTCGAGAGAGCTAACTGGGATTATACCCATGATGTGGGCGGCTACTTAATTAAAATATCGTTGTACACTAACTACACTTTAGAGTTTTGTTAATTGGAAGCACCACTTTTAAACACAGTGTACGTCAATTTGTGTCCTTGATATTATGTTTAGTGCTAAGTTCTTGTGTACATGTGTTGCCAATAATTAATGTTGGAGTGGTCCTAAGAATTTCTCGCAATAGACATGACAAGCTCAGGAAACATTACGAAGCATTTCATCTGATCAGCGTTGACTAAAAGTTTTGCTAGAAACATCACGAAAATGAAAAGCCACATGTAGAGTTTATGATTGGCTGCTTACTACACTGCTACTATGTTTAGTAGCATTCCAGAATTTTTAGGAAAACCCAAGGACTTATAAAATAAGAACCCTATATTTTTGGAGTAAAGTGCTTATCGCAAGTTTGCGCCTTTTCTCTCGTGTTCAAGTCGTTGTGTAGATTTAGCTTAGGGGTTACGAGACTAGCTTAGGATCCGAGTATAGCGTCCAATCAGTAAGACTTATCAATTAGTTAGTCAGTCATGCACAACATAGGACTTAGCGCGTATGTGCATCAGTTCGAGTTGACACACCACACTAAGATTGCGGTATGAAAGTATCAGGACGTCCCTGAGGAGGGAAACAGTCATATTACTAGTAGTAGGAAAGACGAGAAGAGGCATGGGAAGGTTTTGAGGCTAAGGATGTAAGGGATGATGAAGGGTAAATGCATCTGCTCGTCTCAGTTGATCCTGGGCTGTTTTATCCATCGTTTCCCACCACTGATTATGGTAAATGCCTAAACTCCAACCAGGTAGTCTGCACCTATCTACATGGATTGGTCCAATTATCAATGACGTCATGGGCTGATGCCAGATTTAGTTTGGCCGTCTCTATCTTCTAATCTTCTTCCACACCAACGTTGAGCATCGAGGTAGGAAGCGGTTGGGCATACGTGACACATGTTCCAACCACCTCAATTGGTGAACATTCAGCACTCCCTTGACCAACTTGCCATCTTCATTTACAACATTGTCTCTAACCTCAATATTGCTCACAGTCAGTCAGCTACAACGTAGGACCAGGCATATATATGCATCGGTCCAAGTTGCCATACCCAGTCAGCACAACAAGATGAACACCGAATTCATAGAAATAGTTAATTTAGTGGTGGTAGTATATAAAAGATAGGTTGTATAGAAGGATATGGTACAGGAAGAAAGACAGATATGAAGCAATTTAACCTCATATTTTAAGGGAAGATAAAGAGTGTATACACCCACACCATTGTGATCGATTCTGAGCCATGTCACCCAGAGTCTCCAACCATTGGTTACGATAGTCACGCGGACCCCAACCAAGTAGTCTACATCTACCAACATGGCTCAGACTAGAAGTTAGTGACTTCAAACTCTGATGACACGTTTTGGTTCTGCCGCCCCTAACTTTCTTCCAACCATCCCCTACACTAGTCAGCATTGCGCGTCGTGGTAATCGGTGTTCAGGCATACGTAACACGTGGCCCAACCATCTCAGTCGATGAACATTCATGACCTCATCAACTGATTTACCATCATTCCCTAATACTCTGCGTCTAACCTCACTATTACTTACCCGGTGATCCCAGCAGATGCGAGCAATATTTCTAGGGTATCTGTGGTCAAATACTAGTAACTTACAAGTATCCTGTACTCTTAATGGCCATGTTTCACAGCCGTAAAGTAGAACAGAGCGAACTGCTGTGCAGTATACTCGTCCCTTAATTGATATTTGGATATCTCGTTTTCTCCATAGGTGACGTAAGTTGGTAAAAGCCAAACGAGCTTTTTGAATCCGTGCTGAGATTTCGTCAGACACCATCCCATTAGGGCTGATCAGACTTCCAAGATAAGTTAAGTGTTCAACGTGTTATTTCCAGCAATAGGTTTATAATTAAGTTAAACAAAAATGCGGACAGTGGACAACCTTGTCGGGCACCACTTGAGGTTGTAAAATCAGATGACAGTTCGACATAAGCTCTCACTCCACTTATAGTGTTCCAGTAAAAAGCCTTCACAAGGTTTATATACTTCTGAGGCACACCTTTCAATGACAGACACTGCCACAGAACCTCTCGGTCTACAGTCAAATGCTGCTCTTAAGTCAAGAAAAACTATCATTGTCAGACGCCGATAAGCATGTCCGTGCTCAAAAACCTGACGAATAGTGAATGAGTAGTCGATGCAGCCACGACTAGTTCAATATTGCCCACTCGGTGGTTTCAACACATACGAGCGACGCTTAGAAGACATTTCTGAGGGAATATTGGTAACCTACGGCTCAAGGCCCATTAATATTTTCTGAATTAAAGGGTGCCTTAGAGCACTCGAAATTTCCTGTAATTTCCATTCCACATACGTGTTGTCCTAAGATAAATATTTTCCCCCGATTTCGTGTAAGGAATAGTTTAGTTTGCAGGTCCACAAAACCAGAGCATAAGCTTGGCAAGAATATGTTATTTTAAAAGGTTTAAGCTATTTCAAGACCAATAACTCTATACTGTTTATCCTCTAAAATGTTCAAGATAGTGATAATCGAAGGTATAAGGAATGTAAACAAACGTTATCAGATTACAGGTGCGGAGTTAACAGTCATTATCGATCTGAGTTCAACAATCGTCACTTTAACTGTTAGGAATAGAAATTTTACACATTTCGAGTAGAAGCAAACAAATTTAGCCGTGCTTCCAGAGTGTCAATTACAACAAAGATTGTGTTGCTTAAAGAAACAAATACAGATAAGTATATATACTTGTCTTCTTGATTCCCCTAGCTAATTCCCAATATTTTAACTTCAAATAAAAGAAATCCATAATTTCCTATGAAACTGTTTGGCAGTTAATGGTCTTAAACAACACTGAGGCTTTCACACGGTTTTCATATTGATTTGTACTCAACCAACAACATACTCCTGGCTGAGCGGTAGGCTGACATGTGGGATATATTTTAAGTAGTTTGGTGTTTAGATTTACAAGTTTACTAACTAATTCACCTTTATGGACAAAAAATCTGACTTCAACGTTTATTCCTGAGTAAGTGTATTGCACGACAAATACTCTACGAAGATATAAACGTTTGAGAATAATGGAGTTTCGATATCATTCAGTCGTAGTAGCTATTTTTTTATGCAGTGGAATAACCGGAATGTTTAATGGAATAACTGCGTTTCGGTAGATGAGTAGTTCTGGTCGTGCACTTCTAATCAGTCAACAAACCTATCATATTCACGTTTTGATGCACATGAACCCTAGTCCATCGGTAGACATACACTTTCCAGAACAAGGCGATTGCTGCTATGTCAACTAACAATAAACTGAAGTCGGATGTCGATATGGTGCACTCGTGGAGTATTATCCAATACTTGGCAACCTTTAAGCACATTAAACCTCAATCTACTGTTTATTACGTTGGAAAATAGTGTCCTACGCCCCAGAGTATTAATGACTTTACTAGTGTCTTAATTTGGGCTGTGGGATCCTAATTAGTCTGTGAATTGAAGTTGCAGATTGTTACCTAGTGATAGTAAGTCATAACAAAGAACAAAGGTTATTAGAGAATCAACGTTTCATGTTACTTATTATCCTGAAAAGCTTGATAGAAGGCACTGAGAGTGAAAATTCTGGTGATGCATTTAAAGTGTAGCAAAGTCTCATTTGACCGCATAAGTATCCGAAAAACTAGTTAAGAAGGCTGCATAAACCTGTACGAGTTATTCAAAGTTATTCATTAATAAGTCTGAAACATCAGTACTCCCAAAACATTGCAAATTAAGAATCACCCATACATTTTCTCCAATGAACTGAAATTTCTAAGCAGGAAGTAGAAGTCAGCAACCAGAACTACTGCCGCACACAACAAACCACAGACAATACGCGAGAAGAGTGATATAGAATAACTGGCGAACATTAAATCAGGAAGGAAATATCCGAACGCAAAGGCGGACATCACAATAACAATGAAATTGAGAACCATAAAGAGTTGTTTCCTAGCGCATTTGAGTTCAGAAAAGCAAGTTTTCTGAACCTTGGAAGTTGTTGAAAAGACCATGGGTGTACCAATATCTTTTGTTATTTTTTCGTAGCCTTTGTTATC
Organism: Schistosoma mansoni; assembly: GCF_000237925.1. Classification (NCBI taxonomy): domain Eukaryota; kingdom Metazoa; phylum Platyhelminthes; class Trematoda; order Strigeidida; family Schistosomatidae; genus Schistosoma; species Schistosoma mansoni. The sequence continues at coordinate 275,589 of NW_017385999.1, forward strand.
ATACTTATTTTTTAGTTCTTCGCAGTGAGCATCAAAAACTTGATTTCTAAAAGTCTGCTTTATCGCTGGAAAGACTATTGAAGTGTCCAGAGAAATGCGCCAAAATTGGAGATAAATATTGTCCTTGCTAGTATCCGACAGCATCTTCGTTAGGTGATAGCAGTCATTTACAACTGAAAACGGGACAACTGAATTTTTTTCTAGTACTTGGTTTATTGAATTTTTGAGTTCTGGTGAGCATATATCTAGACCACCAACCTTGGACAAATACGTTGAAAGTTTATCGGTAAGGAGGAACTCCAGATTGATCGACCTTGAGCCCATCTGGTTTAACGCAGCACCAGTATGACCTACAGATGATTGGTAAAAACAAATAATAATTTTACATTAGTTATGACTTCTAGTAACCTTTCTCTATGATAGTGCATGAGCTTTAAGGTCGATCATTAAGTTCGCAACAAATAGTTTCACTAATGAATTCAACTAAGGTCAAATAAGTGATCTTCAACAAATGCAAAATGATGTTGAATGGTTTGACTAGAAGGATAATACTTATCTCTTCAGGTGGAAAAACGCTTTACTTAATAAAGTACGAAGTCCAGGAAGGAGGTCGCGATTTTGTTTGAAGGACTTAGGAGATATTGCTATGAAGATGCCACAAATATTCGGAGTTTGAGAACACTGTAACCGGGATCACCTTTTATGATCGAAACGTGCCAACCCGGTTAAATTGAAAGTCATAAGCGAAGAGGCTCGAGGATATATTTGGTAGAATATCAATGTATGGAGAAGTGACTAGGCTGGGTTGGCTAGTGGTTGTCAGAGAATTGAAGCACTTCGTACTCGTGATCTGGTGCGAATGCATGACCTAGCGCCTTCAACTAGGTAAGTCCATTGAAACTACTGCGGTCAGCTTCAAATGTCGAAGACTTACAGAGCTATTGATTTTGATGAATTATTTACCTCTAAAGCTTAAAATATATGGAGCGTCATCGAATATTTGAAATCACCATTTTTAAAGAAGAAATGTCTGGACTTTTACACAGATGTATTCCTTTGGTTCAGTGTTATGGCTGAATTTATGTATTTTGAAAGTGTACCGGATATATTCGTAGTCTCTTATTCTAAAGAATATAAACGCTATGTTTTTGTTTTTCTTGTAGCTTAATATTATTATTTGACCACTTCAGTAATTGTTTGTTCTGTAGCTAACTAAAATTTTCGCACCCTTCCGATGTCTTCAAAATAATGCTGATGTTGGTAATTTACATCAACTAGTTCCAGGGCGGCATCTGTAGACCTGGTCGTGTTTTTAAGATAGCGGTTGCTCAACGAAAGATTCGTCCGTTGCCAAGGATTCGTACATGAGTTCAAGGATTTACAAAAACTACATGAATTAGGAAACTCACAAATCCAGATGATAAACACATCTTACAATCGTTAGCAAACAAAAGAAAGTTATGATGAATGTGTGTTGTTTTCAGATGACCCTATCTATGTCAAGCGACACCCGGAAGATTCAGAACGTATTGAAAAACCATAGAAAGTTATATTGTGAAGGTCAGAGTATCTCGGTTGTGGGCCTGTACTTGAATTTGCTGTGAGCGTTATTGAGTAGTAGATGCAGTTTTTAAGTATAGTTTATGTCTGCCCATGTTCAACAATGTTTATTGTGTGTTGTTCATTGATTAGCTTATCAGATGAATAAGGGAAAGACGTAGCTCCTTGACTACAAAAAGCGACCACGTAAGGCAATCTAGTCAAATGCGTGAAGAAAAGTTTTCACAAATAAATAGTTACCAGTGGTGTCCAATGAATGGAGTCTAGGATGGCTATGTTTCATTGCATAACTAAATATTAGCAAGCTGGCTGTGCACACTAAGATATGTTTAGTTTGCTACCTCAGAGTTCATTGTTAATAGAGATTTATTCCGAGTAAAATTCTGACTGGACTTCGTTTTGTGAAGAAACTACAAACTCATGTGCTGGAATACGTGGAGATAGTTAATAAAAGCTTATTTTGTAATTATTACTTCGTGCTCTCAATAACTAGCTGTTGCGATGATAACAAGTCTATGTATTTGCTACCTACATTTACAAATCACATGCATGTCCTTATTATGTAATTACGCTGGATACACACCTTGCATCATTTCAGTAATATCTGGAATCCATGTCTACCTCGATGGTGGATTACGAGACCAATGAAAGTCCAAAACATGCCTTCTACTGACAACTTAAGTAATGTTCCATGCCTTCGTTTGCGTATAGTTTACTTTTCGACGCTGGTGCTTTAAACTTTCTAGGATGACTCACGGATCAGCACTGTATCACGTCATTCCAAAGGAAGGTTGATTAAATTATTAACTAGACGGAACCAGATTTGCTAAAAGCTCTGGGACAATTTCTTGGGATGTGTAATTTCTATCATTGTTTCTCGTCGAATCGTACAATAACACTAAAATCTCTAACCGATCTTCTGTGGCTTACTCGAAGAAAAACGAAAATTTTAACTTATCCCTCGATGCAAAAGCAGCTTTTATTAACGCAAAGTCTATGATGATGATAACTGCTATATTGAAGCATTTAAACTCGGATCCCTCAACTCACCTGATTTTGTGCACCGATACCTCAGAAAGAGCCTTAGAGGCAGTGCTGCAAGAACGAGCGAAAGACCCAGTCACACTTCATCGTTTTCTTCTAAACTTCTGTCAGTAGCCCGAATACGCTATGAAACCTGAGGACATGGGTTATTAAAGTTGTGTTTGACGATAAAACATTCCAATTTCCTATTACAATGACGTGAGTCGACAATAATGACCGGTGACAAACCCATATGTTTTTCTTTTATCGTATCATGTTATCGGCATTCAACGTGTGAAGCGCGACAGTTGGATTAGATCCTACAATAAACAAGCGACATGGACACTGTAATGTTGTTGTAACGGGTGGTGTCCAAAGTCTGATACTGACTTACGATGTGGTATGCACTAACCCCCCACCTTACCACTTGGGTAAAAACACGAGAGTAAGCGAGAATGTATATTGTGCTACCGAATAAAAGTCATAAATACACACTTGCGTACATACAACTCTACTCCTTAATGAATTCATCTATTTCTTAGCCAGTGAAACGCACTTGTCCTTCAGGTAACTTCTGCTTGCCATCGATCGAGCTTCTCACTAGACCAGTGCTGACTGGTCCATCATATCAGCCTTAGCAGACGCCGTATCAAGAAAGGACATTAACAAGCTGGTACAGAACAAGATATCGATCTGGAAACCTTGGCTAAGTTACATGCAGATAACGCAGATTTAAAAACGTGCGAAGAAAAGCTTAACTCCATCTGCAAACGTCTACGGATTCTTTTCTCCGAGTTTTTCTATCATCTGTGACGTTTAAGCAGGCGATACCCGTCCCTTTGCTCCTAAAGTTTCTGGCGAGGAGTGTTTCGACAGTTCCATGGTCTATCACACTACGATATTCGGGCTACAACAAAACTCATCATGAAACGTTATGTTTGGCTGAAAATTAACTCAGATGTAGAAATGTGACGGTGAAACTGCATATAATGTCAGCACAGTAAGGTATAATGGCGTGTTGTCAGTGGCAATATAAAATTTTCATTATCCAGCACGTTCATACAGATACCGTCGGTCTCCTCTCACCTTTTAACTCTTTCACTCACATCATAATCAGTGTTGACAGGTTTACCAGGTGGACAATAGCATATCACATTAGAGATACATAAGCAGAGTCGATAGACTCAGTACTCTTTTACAGTTGGATATCAAAATATGGATTGCCAATACCACCACTACAGAACGAGGATCCCAGTTTCAATTTGTCCTATTCTAGGAGTTCATCAGACTTTTAGGAGTGAATCACATAAAGACAACAGCTTACCACTCGTCATTCAGTGACCCATTCGAAAGATTTCGCAGTCAATAAAAGTGTCCGCCAATGTCATGGGCTGACACAACAAAATGGGATGACATTTTACCACTAGTCCTCTCTGAGTTTTATTTTAACAACTTACGAAGATGTATGCTGCACATCAGCCGAACTATTCTACAGTGCAACTTTGGCCCCTACTGAACCAACCGGTTAAGCCTAACGAAAAGAACATCAAGCGATATAACACGTGTAGCGAGCCTTTTATTACAAACAATGACGCAGAATAAAGAGGCACCTCCGCGTGAAAATGGTTGTCATGTACAATTCAAAAAATATCTACAGACATGCAAATTCATTTTTATCCACGTCGACGCCATTCGGAAACCATTAAGGCAACCGTATGAAAGACCTTACCAAGTCGTTAAACGTATAAGTAGACACTCCATCATTGACAAAAGTGAAAAGAAGGAAACCCGACAGATAGAATAAAACCTGATTTCTACGATGACTAACAGAAAGAAGAAAATGGTATTTTAAGTAAGCAGTCCCAACCGTTTATTACAACAAAGCCGGATACCAACAAGAAACTAAGTACCAATCATACATGCTCAACACTTTCAGACGGAGCAGTAAAAAGCATGAAATCAATGTTTACTTTATAGATTACCAAAAACCACACAAATACCAACTAAAAAAATACTCAATCTATTTTACTTAATAACAACAGTAACTTTTTATCCAATTTAAAGTGAATCAGGCCATGAAACTTTGAATAATGTAATTTGAAAGTGTAATTACGTGGGTTAATCAGTAAGATCACTCCAAATTAATCATAGTGGGATAAAATACATATACCTTAGTACAAGAATGGGTTTTGTGATTTCGCTTTGGATAGTTTTTCAAGTAATCATATTATCTGGAGGTAGAGCTGAATGAAACTCTGGAAATATCTTTTGCCAAACTGGTCAGCTCGGAACTTAAATATGGCAGTATATGATGTACTCGTAAAGTTTTTTTATAATTAGCATTGGATTTAAAACCATAAAGAACTGAAGCCCGTGTATATTTCACTGCTAGTAATGCGTTTAGTTAAGATTTACTAAGACTGTATGTACAGACTTTACTGTATCACAAAGTGTTAGCCTCACACCATTAAAATTTTGAAAGCAGCTAATTATCATCTGCCAAACTGCAATCTAATAACATCTTCCAGAAGTTCTAGTATATTTTTTTGAAAATTTTTATTTTATACTTCCTCGATCTAGGCAGCAGGAGGCTTCCGCGAGTTTGACACCATAGTTTGTCGTGTTTGATCATGAGGTGCATCATTGATCTTAGTGCTGAACCGTTTCAGACACCAATATGAGAATATATATTGCCATGTCTAAATTCTGCTCTGGTCCATTTTTGAAGAACGGTTCATTGATAAACCCGTAAACTACGACCCAAACAACGAAGAAGAACAGATTTTATTACAGGTACCAACATTTTTGCATAAATTGCAAGTAATCAACACGGATATATTATTCTAATAGTAATTTTAAAACAAGCCCTCAAAGGCGAAATTGTCGAAATCGCAAATAGAGAAAGTAGGGAATCGGGGATTTCCAAGATTACAGTTCTAGACAGGCACGTTTCACGTATATTAAAAAAAATTTTGAATAGCATTTCCTATCTGTTTATGGATCATCATCGTACTTTCCTTCTATTTGTTACTTGATTTGCAGTATTATTCTGTCGTCAACTATCCAGAGTTGTTTGCATGCGTCTTATGCGGGAATGTCGCCTTTTATTGGGACAACAAAAAGCATGTCTTCTGCGTATTACGCAAGTTGTTATATAACAGTTGATGATATTTTGTTCTAAATGTCGTTAAGCCATCAACTATCTTGCTATGCTCATATCAACTATGGAACATAGGTTCGGTTTCTATGCTTTTTAGCAAGTTATTCAACATTAAGGTGTTCAATATTTTACAAGAATCTAACTACTTATCTATGAAATTAAATATGAAGCTAATTATGGAAACATTTCTAACACCAAGTGTGCATATAGCAAACTATCAGGATAAAAAATAGATTTTAAATCATAACATTAATGATTTTTAATTATTTAGGCTATATGCACTTCTCTCTTAATTGAATAATTATCAAAATTTTCAGTACACATAAACATTTTAAAATATTCAATTAGGCGAAGATGATCAGGAGTAATAACAGAATACTGAAATTACAAAATGAATATATCACTTTTTTTTACATCAAATAGTGTTTGGGCAATAAAAAACATACACGCAACACTCATTCAGAGGCGATGTAAATTAAAAAGTGGGATGTTGACTAACACAATGTGCTTGATAAATCTTCGTGTAAGTTGTTGAGCCTAAGCAAGAAACAGGTTATGAGATGTAAGACTAACCAATAAAAAAGCAGGATACAAACAGTATTTACAATACTTTGAAGCATAGTATTTAAAAATAATTTAACATTTACTGTTTATCATACTATTTTGAGTTTAAAGGTAATAAACATAACTGTTCAACTTCCAATATCTGAAACTTAAACATGAAGACAAAAAACAGTAGTATGTATGTATATATCGATATAGATATTTGTGCACCATACTAACCAAACAATTGGGTAAAACACTGATGACAGTATGGTTTACTTGAATGTTCTTTAAATGTACCAGTTTGTAATGGATGTAAACAATAGGCGCATAAAAAATGCTCTGGATGATAACGTTTACCGAGTGCGTTTACACACCTTCCAGTAATTGGTAGGGAGCATGAAAAGCATAATAATCCACGTCTTGAATAATAGTGAGAATCACAGTAAGGATATCCTTCAATTTCATGGAAACTTGATCCAGTGAGTATTCTATTACAATCCTGTATAAAAAAAGGAAAATGACTGAAATGAGTGGAAAGATAATGACGAACTAGATAAGACTGGAAATATATATGAATGGTTAAATCGCTTTGTAATTAAAAAAAAGCATATTGTTTGGTCATCAAACTGTCAGTGATTTCAAAATCTTTGGTTTACTGACGATACGAGTGGTGAACTAATTCCTGTGACACAGTGGGTTGTGTACAATTAAAATTTTCTATTGAAGCGTGCGTCGTCCATTTATATTGTCAAAGTACAATGAAATCCCCGAAATATTTAAAATAGCTGAAAGTTGATGTACACTATGAAATCTTTGGAATTATCACTTTGCCAAAAAAGCATTATCACTTTTCAATTGTATCACATGAGTCCATCACTACTCATTAATCCAATCCAATGTGTTTCTGAACTATATTCCTTCACAAAAAAGTACAGATATAAGAACGAAAAGTATTCTTCCCAATAAGTTCATATTGGGTATCACAATATTAAATTCAAATTATTTTGTCTAGAAGAATGTCAAGTTTGAGACAAATGCATGTTTTTAAGTTATAGTACGTGAATTTATGATTGTATATCAATTATTCTGTTAGATTAAACGTTGAACCCAGTAATTATGTACATTGGTTAGAATCGCCGAACCACAATGGTGCAACAAAATGAAATTTTTAGGGTAGACCCCTGAGTAGTAGAGGTAATAATAGTATCAGTGGTAATAGAAAAGATTGAGCATCGAGGATAACATTAAAGAAAACATAACATAATTAGTGAAAACATGGTTGAGGAACTTGGCAACATGGGCTCTACAAAAAGACGAAGGAAATATAAGTTAATGTAATGAAAAAATTATGAGGAATTTAGAAACCTGGAATTTAGGGGAAGACAAAGAGTGAATCCACCCGTGCCCCTACAAACGATTTTGCCAACGTCATTCAAAGTCTCTAACTACTGGTTACAACAATCACGCGGTCATGATCAGGTAGTCTACACCTACTTACATGGCTCAGTTCGATTGTCACTGACTTCATGGACTGATGCCACATTTTGGTCTGACCTCCTCTAGGGTTCTTTCAACCTATTTTTACACTAGAAAACATTACTCTTCAAGGAAGAAAGTGGTTAGTTGTTAGTAACACATGTCCAAACCGCCTCAGTTGATGAAGATTTACTACTTCATCAAGTGGTTTGTAATCTTTGCCTAATACCGTATTCCAGACCCAGATGTTACTTACTCGGTGGTCCAAAAGTACACGAGTGACGCTTTGAGGACATCTATGGTCGAATAATAGGAACTTACAAATATTTTCTGTTCCTAACGACTATGTTTACACCCACAAAAAAGAACGAAATGAACAGTTGCACAGTAAACTCGTTCTTTGGTTGGCAGACGGATATCTCGCTTACGCCACAAATAAAGTGTTTGTTTGTAAGATATAATAACATTGTTAAAATGACTAGTAAGCAGTGTTAACGTGAAACAGTTTGTACTTTACAAATAACTGTAGACAGCATATGGTGAGAGAAATAATAATTCAATCACAAACAGAACTAAATATTTGGTCAGAGATATGTAAATATAAATAACATTAACAATTATACTTCGTTTTACAAATGATCCTGAATTTATAAACTACTATATTCAAGAATGCTTTAAAGTCGATCATCATTTTCAACAATTAATTTGGATTTATAATTTTCAAAACTGGAAAGAATTTGCTGGAAAAAATTTTTGATTCATGTATCTATACTTTCAATACAATGAGAATTTTTAAGCAAAAGTATTAAGACGAAAGTTGGGCAAAAGTAGCTATGCAATTAAAATTGATTGAATAAAATGACTTACATGACAAGTAAAACAGTCTTTGTGCCAAGGCATATCCAATGCAGTTATATATGCATCTGTAATAGGTTGTTGACAACCAGAGCATGGAGTTCCAAATCGTGTGAAATAACAGTTACTTTATATAGAAAGAATTGATTGATAAGTTTTACAATTTAAACAAAATAATTTAAAATAACATTAAGTTTAGTTACTTTATAACAGAAAGTAAGCAGCCAAATGTAAAATCTTATAGTTAATGAAAATCCCAAAATTGTAACTGAGCTATGAAATAAATGAATTTCGTTGAAAACTACCTGCCTTAAATGTCGATTATAATTTATGATTTTGATCTATAAAATTAAACTAATAAAATTTATTATTATAAATCATAAGCCAATAAACACAAATTATGGTGGTTGGAGGTGGTCAACAGGAAACCCTGGACCCTGGGTTCGTGCTATTTGGCACTCATCAGCAAAGTGTACCCGTAAACTTGAGGGAACTGGTGCTCCCTGACGGATTCGATCTCGTGTCACTCAGCTTCATACGCATGACATTGATCACCACCCAGTGATCAATCAATTGTGAAAACATAAATTATATAAGACTGATAGTTCATTTAAAAATCAAAATATTTATTTAATTATCAGAAGGGGTTTTGTGGAGATTTAGTATTTATCCATAGTTGAAAGCGTGAGTCAATTGAAGCTAGACCACCATGGAAAACCTGGGAACACTGGACGGCCGTTTCGTCCTATTGTGGGACTCCTCAGCAGTGCGCATCCACCAACCCGCTCTCGCGAGATTCAAAACCAGGACCTACCATTCTCGAGCCGAATCCCTCACCCGATAGACCACTGAACTGGTATCGAACGGTGCTAATGGTGGCACGCCAGCGTGCATCGACTGCCCTTTTATATTATTACACTTATGTAATCGTAGCTCCAGCCATCGAACATTTCCTTCGTTCCATGCAGAAAGATCCATTGCACTAATTTAGCGAA
>NW_017385999.1:285403-345015 GCF_000237925.1 Schistosoma mansoni
ATTGACTCACGCTTTCAACTATGATAAATATTTATTTGTTTATCTGATTATGAATCTAATACTAGCAATAAGAGTAATAAGAAGATGAAGATGATCAGAACTATGTGATGATATATTAGTGCAATACATTTCGAACAATCTGATCACACATATACTTGGTAAGAACATTTATATATAAAAATAAAAGGTCAACTAGACTGGAAATGGGGGGTAAGAGTAGATAAGGATATGTATTACGTTAATATATCACATAGTTCTGATAATCTTCGTCTTCTTATTACACTATCGAAATAGACTAAATATGTTAAAGTTGTAGATGAAATCTTTTTGCTAAAATACTAAACGTAGATTTTAATTATATGAACTGTATGATTTTATCTTGTAATATGTATATGCTGCTTTCGATTCAATTTTGACTGAAAATATTTAGCAAATTAAATGAACTTTTTAACCTTTTTAACCTTTGTTCATTTAATATCTTATAGATAATCAACAAAACATGGTACTATTATAAAACAAAATAGGTTGTATGTATGTCTAATTGAAGCTATCCGTGCATCTTTTATAAATCACTCTACGTAGCAAACGATATATTAAAACAATAAGAAGTCATATTCTTACACATCTAGTCGATATCAGATACTAATATGATGTGAAGTCAGTTTTAAAATTATGTGTTGAATAATAACCAATCTACTTTATGTTTCACGTTTTAGATTTTCGTATAACAAGGGAATTGTAAGAACCTAGATATATGAATTCAATGCATGAACTCATAAAACATTTTTACAGCCTTTTTCTTTAGATCACCTACATCCTCAATCAAGTGAACAGTATTAATATGCATATGAATTACTTATTTCTTATTCTTATCCTTACATAATCAGTTTCACAAGGTAACCAACTGCTTCCTTCTTTCATTGGTCTTGATAATCATTGTTTAACATTACAAAACTTACGAGCAGTAAAATTTGCCATTTTGTTCATGTACTGTTAACGATCCATTAAAAGTGGAATGACATTCGTAACAAAAAAAGTGCTCAGGATGCCATGCACGGGCCAAAGCCAAAACACATTTCTAAAATAGTTGAAATAATTTAATAAAAATTTAGGAGATATATTCATAAGAAAAAAAAGTTTGTTGGTAGGTTGCTTTAAGTTGAATACGAAGCTCAAAAAATAAATTTAAAAATAGTGTTTGTAAATATTTACTATTTCTTTACTCGTTTTCATGAATACCTTTTAGTCATTTTGCCAAACATTATTTCTGTATATTGAGACAAATAAAGTTTCCCAAATTACTAATAAAATAATAAATAAAGTTAAAAAATGAACAACGGTGACGAATATCTCAGTAGGTGGAAGGATAACAAGGCAGAAAATACCCTAGTCCCAAAAATGATTAAAATATGAACACAATATTATTTCCAAGATCCGGATAGATGCTAGATATATTGTGAAAAAATATCGAGTTCACCTGCAGGGTTTTTAGATTAGTTTAGATGTAAAGGAGGACAACATTATCAAGTTGTATAAACACAAGCAGGTGCAAGTGACATCAAAGCTAATAACTCTTCATTTTAAGATTAAGATATAAGAAAATCATTGGGCTTATAAGAGCGATATTTATTTGTATTTGAAGAATACTGAAGATAATCTCACAACTGTGTAACCTCGATATTTTACACACAAATAAGATAACGAAAGTAGAGATAGTTGGATTTAGAAATTCGGAAATCTGCTGAGATCTATCGAGAAATGTATTTTAGGTAATTATACTACTTCATAAAATATGAGTAGCATAATGTAGTTTTGCAATTGTGCTGAAATATACAGTGTAAATAAACCAAAATTTCGCAAGTAAGTTAATAACTTATTATTCCATCAGTTGTAAGGTACTAGCTACTATTCAAACAATAGTAAAACTAGGGCGGATATATTTCATGTTATTTTTGAAATGGTAAGCAATAGATAATTTGACGATAAGCATGGGATTTTTTAGACTGTCATATAAAATATTCAGAAAGATACTTGAGATGGTTATATATGACTAAACCATGTTCACGTATTCAAGCTATAATTCCTGTGTTATGGAAAATTAGACTTATATTGGTCACTCAGTCTATCATTGTTTATTTCACTTGATTCTCATAAAATATGACCGATGATATGTACACCCCTTCTAGTTAGAAAATAATGATGGTCACTGTTGTATGCTTCATGAACCAAAAGCTAACTAAAGACAGGAGCAAGATGACAACACGCTATGCATATCATACGGAAACGTAGAATCGATGAAAAGCTCGACTCCTTTCAAAACTTTCAATTAAGATCTTTAGATCTAATTGGGGTAGTTTTATTATCTATGGAGTCAGTCAGAACCCAGCATCCTAATGTTAATCAACGTCAAGGTAGTCATCATATTAAAGTTCTGAATGATAAATATTTCCCACCTTGAGATGGATAATATTAATATCATCTGGAAAAATAAGATGTGTAATTTAATGTAGATAGGATCATTAAATTATGACCTACACTTCAATATATAAGACAAGTGGATTCAAATTCATGATATGACAGTCGACAACTTGCTGTCTAGACCGTTGAAGCACAACCTCAGACAATCAAAAAATACTGGATAGTAGTTTTATCTTTGTTCAAGAAATTTTTTTCAAGAAAAGTATACTTAACTATCTTGACTTGTAAACTCCAAGCTTACATCTATCACGGGGAACATGTCATTTAGCCAATGGCCATACCTTATAAGCTGACAACACAAGAATGCATAATTATCAATAAAATGTAAAAAGAAGTTTTATTTTAATGAAATTTTCGTCTTGCACTCGCAGTTTATGTTGCAATTCATGTAACATGCTTAAAAAGAATTGCAGATATGATTAAAGAAATTGAACACAAAAAAATCATTGTATACACAAGTACACACATGATTGAATTACACAATATTGGCACAGTCAACTTAAACAGTTGAAATGATGTTTAGCAACATTTAGGAGTGTACATGGCCAAGAAACATGCGTTATGATATATATATATATATATATATATATATATATCGATGCTAAAGTAAATTTATTGATAATTTAATCAATCATTGGTTGCGAATTCATAAAATGTATCTATTACATACTTTTCTAATCACCTTATCCTGGCAATTTTATGCAATACTCTTCATGGAAGCAAATCACGAGACGAATGAATTAAGGGAGGAAAAAAATATGCAACCTTATGATAAGATAGAGAGGTTAACCGTAGCTAATAAATGTTTAACGTGGGATCTAGTAGGAATCAGTTGTCTAACTAACTTAAATGTCAAAGGTTAAACAGTATTAAATGGTGGGGAAGTTTGGTAGTGCAAACTAATTAAATCACTTATGTTACGATTTGGTAGTGATGACTTCGACGAAAGATAAAATGTCGAACGATAAATAAAATAAAGAACTAAGATATTCATTTTGTATACCACACAAAATCAAATAATACTGTAAAAAATTCAAAGAGATGAAGGCAAAACAGTGAAGGTTCGGAAAATATTACCTTTGCTTGAAAATAGAACTCAATGATACTATTTGAATGTTTTGATATGACAAAAGAAACTGTAGTACAAATGCAACCAAACTAAACTCTTAGCTACAGCTCACAGCGTTTTAATTAGTTCGGTTTTGAGATCTATAAAATTTCATACAGAAGAAAGATAGCATAGATAGAGAGTAACATATGTCAAATATTCTTCAATTGCAGGTTTCAGATAGTGAGATGACTGATCAAAACATCTACAGACTATTTGAAAACCAACCATTCATATCAAGATGGTCCGGCCTGATATACGTCGCTCTAGCTCTTTCTGTGAGAAGTATCTAATATGATGAATTCTTATCGAAACTTACACAACTACCAATATAAACATTCTTGTGTACCAGGTTGAAATGTACAGCACGACTAACTTCATGAGTTTTCACTTCACACAGTTCACAGCAGACCTTCAGTTGGGTGAGTATTAGCCAGCTAAAGCATACAAACAATGTAGCCAGGGTAAATAACGCAGCAGACTAGTTGAGATGATTAGAATTCATTATTTTCTTGATTATTTCTGGGATGGGATGTACGTGCGTCATGATACATGAATCACGGTTTTTTTGAGTCATAGAGATGTCTTTTTAAAGAATTCTTACGTTCTTAAGTTACCCTCCAGACACATTAAAACGATCTATTGGCCGATCTAAGAAGGCATAATCTAAGACGTTAGTCATGCGATTATTAGTGGTGGTGTTGATAAAGTCTTGTGGCAAACAACGAGGAAAGGCTTAACCAATAAAAAATTGTTGCACAAGACATATTTATCTGTAAATATTAACGGCTGTCTGAGGTTTGATATTCTGACTTATATGCCTAAATTAAAGGAGCTAGTGTAGCTCATCGATGCAAACTGACAATTCAATGCCAATGAGATCCTCATCTACACTGTTATTACGTTGCCCTACATAAATTGATTGATAAAAAAGTAGTAAACTGAGTTTATATCAAATGTAAAAAATATCGTTTGCTCATCCAATCTGATGAAATTAGAGTCTAACTGACTTTAGTTTAGTTCCTCATATCACTGCAACACAAAGATTTCTATTGGATAGGAGTAGATTGATAACCTAGATTTGTAGACATTGAACTATCGGTTATTGGATAGACGGATTCAGACAAATTGCATCATATTTAAAAAGTACCGACAAACTGGCAATGCTCACTAAAACACGAAATTTATTGTCAAAAAATAATCTATAAACAAAGTTCAAGTAGTTTATACTGCAAGGTAAAGAATCAAGTGCTTAAAAGATTAGTTGAATAAAGTTAAACTATGTGATTTCCACTGATCTAAATAAAAGCTTACTGAATTGAATAATATTGCATGTATATATATATATATCCTGCCAATAAAATGGTGTAAAGATGATGGATAATTTAAATTAAATTCATGTCTACTGAAATTTGATTTAGATTGTTTAGTTTCTTCATCACTAAATTTATTCATATAATTTCAAAGTAAGAAAACAAAAGCACAGCTACTGTTGTATTATCCAGACAGTCCAGGGACAACTCATGATATCGTTAAAAGAAGTTCAATGAATACTTTCCATTTTGCATTTACTTATCCAGATTTTATTAAAAATAGTTCAATGAAAACATGAATATGCCTAATCATAAGATTCATAGAATATTGAATGAGTTATTGATATTTTGAAGCTAATTGTCTCAATGGTCTATCGGTTAAGTGCTCCGGCGCGAGACTGGTAGGTCCTGGGATCGAATCTCGTGAGGCAGGATCGTGGATGCGCACTGCTGAGGAGTCCCACAATAGGACGAAACGGCCGTCCAATGCTTCCAGGTTTTCCATGTTGGTCTAGCTTCAATTGACTCATAACCTCAAGGATATAAAATTACCAAAATCTTCACAAAAACCCCTTCTGTTAATTGTTATACTTGTTATGGAAAATAAAATACGTTAAAGAAATTAATTGTTGACTAGTTATTTGTTTAGATATATTAGCAACAAATAGATTGTTTAAATGAGTAAAAAAGGTATTTTAAAAGATCTATTGCTTTACAAAATAAATCCCAAATCATATTATATAATAAGAAATTGTAAGCAATTTAATTATTCACTAAGAAAGAGCAATAATTCAACCTTTGTAGACTTATACATTTTATAATGTGTCTAGCCAATTATATTTTGATGTTGATTTGGTAAATTGCAGTTTCTTGGAAATCATAGTTTGTGATTGAAGATGTTAAATGAAATGGGTTAGTATCAGTCACTGTGATGCAGATGAATTCATTCTTGATGAGATTATAATTCAATGACGAAGCAATCAGAAGTGAATGAGCGATTTCAAGGTCACGTAGCCTCTTTCAATATCTAATGTCCACTTACGATCGGTTTACAGCTGATTTCAAGGAGGTCGTTATATTTGAGCGGCTACAACTGGTGGGATTGCCGGAAAGTTCATTTATTTATGATTGCAGTGTTCAAATGACTGCTGGATATTGTGCAGACTATCGTGACGATGTTGTTTTTTGATGTAATATATGTTGGAGCAAAACGTCTGTTAGAAAGGAAACTTTTTCACTCAATTCCGATTGACATTAAGACAGGTTATGATAATTTTTGTAAACTAGATAATCAAAGCATCATTAACACTGGCTTCAACCCTTGAAGATGTCACTGAAATTTCGGCCCTTCAATGGTTTGAGTACTGTTGAGAAAATTGTGCTATGAAAATGACAAGCTTGAATCAGTCATTCGAAAGAATCGGGAGAATCGTAGAAATCGACGAAAAATTCACTAGAAAACGCAGATTTAATGTAGAAAGTGTTAAAGAAAATTGGGTATGTAGCACTTCCTTAGGTATACTGAGCAGGTCTTCGTTATGTATGATAGATCGTCTCTAAAAGAACACTGGAGAGCATATCGATGCCCATTTAGACTTGGTTACTTGTATCGTATCGTCGTTCAAAAGTGACATTTTGTAGACCCCACCACAGGAGTACACACCAATAAAACAGAAGCAATATGGTCGAGGCTAAAAGAATTTTTGTGACCTTATCGTGGATGCAGAGGTCGGCAATTATGGAGTCACTTGGATGAGTCCGGATGCTGTATCCATTACAATTTCAGAAGTGCAGGGTCTCTTTCTAACTTTGAAAAGTGTCTAAATCATGCCAAAGAGTGCATACACTCTAA
Source organism: Schistosoma mansoni (assembly GCF_000237925.1). NCBI lineage: Eukaryota > Metazoa > Platyhelminthes > Trematoda > Strigeidida > Schistosomatidae > Schistosoma > Schistosoma mansoni. The sequence continues at coordinate 292,155 of NW_017385999.1, forward strand.
TTCTTTAGTTTTCTATGACATATTCTTGCTCTATACCGTCTGTTTTCTGATTGGTTGAAACTTCTCAAGGTCACTCAACATTCGTTTATAGGTTATCCGCAAATTATAGTCTCACCTCACACTATGTTAATTAAGATTATGAATTCAAATCCTCTCTCGTATGTATCCCTTCATTCTTTCTTATGAAAACATTTTACCAATGTTTGATTTCTTATTGTCATTGTTCCAACTTTATTCCCATATCTTTTGATATTGATCTGATTAATTTCATTTTGTAGTGCTAATGTGGTGTGGGATATTGAGCTAAAACATATTTGTCCCAGGCGTTGGGATGATTATTAGTGACTGATTGGAAACTTTAGAAGTATGTTGCATCACATTTTAAGGAATAACCCAATAGAACTCCTTTCCGCATAGGTAAATACCAAATTAAAGTAGATACTGGTTACAGTGTAAAGTATTTTGTTCAATATTTAACAACTGTGTGGGAATCCAGTAATTGTTTTTTTTTTAAGTATCAAACCTAATCGTCATGGGAGTGATTTTTAATTAATTTACCAGTAATTTCATTACTTATTGAAATTAACTTTTTACTAAAGTTTCTACTTAGTTAAGAGTCACTTTTGACTGCATTTTGCCCATTCAAGTCAGTTGTACATGAAGTGAAAATCGAGCATTTTAGCATTGTCATAAACGAAAGATACAACTTTGATCAATACTGTACTAAATATTTTATAAACCTTAGTAAACTGACTATTGGAACATTCTAATTGTTGACAATTAGTCAATTAGTACGCTTCATTTACGACAATGATATCATGTGATTTTTATTTTTATATGGAAGGAGAAAAACGGTCAAGTTATTCAGTGTGTTTAGAAGGGACTAGGACGAAAGAGATCAAACTAGTAGTCAATCATTCATAGACTAAAGTAGTACACTGCTAGCATTCCAATCATCCAAACCTAAATACAAGGTAACCAGATCAAACTTTGAAATAGTTTGCATCACAGACTGACTTCATGTAGTATAATCTTGAAAACTAAAGAGCACTAGATAGTTGTTTTGTATCCTCAGTCATGTGTACTGACACATTATGAATCGAATTTAGGACCTTCAGGTTTGATAGAGAGAGTCGTCTTCAGATTGTCGATTCAATGTCCAACCATCCATACTCCCAAGTTCAAAAAAATTATTTTAATTGAGCATAACTTTTATTTTCCTGTAAAGCATAAAAAGTTCACTATGCAAATAACTCAATCCGACTGAAATAAACATAAGGGTATGATAATGTTGGCATACAATGAATCACCTACGTCATAACTATTTTTTTTGAATAAAATGAAATAAACATATCAACAGATTGTGTTGTTATTGATCTTAGCAATGTAGGTTATGAAGTGAGAAAAATGAAGATAAGGAAAAAGGATTTAATAATCAATTTTTCTCCACTGAAGATTAACGATTTAATAAAAATAATCGAATTTTCGATAAAAGCAGACATGCAAGGATGTGATTCTCACTATATTTTTAAAAAAATAGAACAATGAATGTCCGTGCTTGCATATTTATATATATATACATGTGGACGCTTATGTTGTGTAAGTACTTTGATTGCAATGATTCAGCATTAGTCATAGTGTTATTATTTATTATGTACAAGTTAATATACAAACTAGTTGTCTATGTAATGTGTGTATCAGTGTGCCTATATGTTAGTGTATATATATGGTTAGACATACTTGGGGTACTTTAAAAAATTGTGTCCAAGGTAATAATTTCATTATTTCTGTATACACATGTAAGACACGCATGAAACTAGAAGTTTAACAGAGTTGAACTAAATATTTGAATTAAATAAATCTATTCCGATACTTGTTAAATGATACCGATTATTTTCAAAACAAGACCATGAATTCGATAAATAGAGTCATAAACTAAATCCAAAATAGACAAATGGTTTCTTACATTGTACATTTATTCACATTAATAATAACGGAACATTTCAGTTATGATAAATTCATTAAAAATATCACTATTCTTATAGCGATGTCATTAATTCCTTTAGAAAATCAATATTTTTTAGAAAGCAAGTGTGATGAACTTTTGGAAGGCGATTTAACAACAAATAATCTAGTCACTGGTCTAAACACTATATAACATTGTAATTAGCTGTAAGTACAAGTTACTGGTCGTTTATCCTTTGGATATTTCTCTTACAACTTAGATTGACAGAACAATTTTAGACATTTTTCATAGTTGAAATCATGAGTCAATTGAAGCTAGACCACCATTGAAAACCTGGAAACACTGGACGGCCGTTTCGTCCTATTATGGGACTCCTCAGCAGTGCGCATTCACGATTCCGCCTAGCGAGATTCAAACTCAGGACCTACTAGTCTTGCACCAGAGCGCCTAACCGATAGACCACTGAGCCGGTATGCGATGGTGTCAACGTCTAACTTCAACCATTCCACGAAGTTGAGCAACCGTTCATCAATTGTCTTCAGTGAGTTGATATCTCCCAAAAGACCTGGTTGAACTCCACTAGTCACTGCTTCCCACTAGAACTCCAGGAAATATCTCTTGAAGTCAGTCATTAGTGAGCATATGATTATAGATCAGAAGGGGTTTTGTGGATATTCCAGTATTTTTCATAGTTGAAATCATGAGTCATCTTAAGCCTTACACTGACTGATCATTGAATTTTAACCTATATCAAATTGTCTAGTAGATAAAATTAATTGAATTTTATCAATTACATCACAATGCAGATAATGAGCCAAGTGAATTGAACTCGTAGCCCACATTTTAAATGGCTATAAATAATCGAGTGGCAACTGTTTGACCAGCATTAACTTAAACAATAGGTCATATGAGTTTGATTATTTAAAAGAGTGCAAGTTTGTTCAAATTTCGGACATTTTTCCTGGTGATTTCAAATCTATACAGAATTTTGATTAAGATCTTTTTACCACCTAATCATCTAAAATTCCATACTTTCTTTCAAGCAACTCTCATTCTAGAATACATCTTATAGTAAAAAATTGGAACACAAAGTGTAATCATATCAACTTTGTAAATAATTAAACGGAATATCTTCCTAATGTGAATAAATTCTTCAAAGTATTCAACAAATAAATAGAACATTTGTAGACTTTGTGAATGAATGAACAAATAACAATGTAGGATAATTTGTTGAATAGTAATATTTGTTATTTAGAAAAAATGGCTATAGTGAATGTTATCATGGTGACTTAATTAACTAAATAAACTTATTTGAAATGATTTTGAATTTCTATCCTCTCGTTTTAAGGAAAAAATAAAAAAAACAATAATGCTTTAATATTAAATTAACAAACCTCAACAACTGCTTCACCACAATAACCACATCTAGGTGAGAACATTTTTAGATGACATTGAGTACAATAAGCTTGATTATCACGTTCATAAAAATCTTGACGAACTAAACCAACACGACAACTAGCACAAGTGAAATGTTCCGGATGCCATTCTTTACCAATAGCTGTTATTAACTATTAAAATATATTGGAATAGTAAAAACAAATACAAGAGATCAGAATATATGTTATATATACATGTAAACAAATTGAATTGTCTATTCTAAATCTTCTATAGAAGAAACTAATTTTTGGCGTGATAAATTTCTAAGACTTTAATTTTGTAAAAAGAAACATTGATTCCTAAAACAAGATATTTTAATAAATTATTCCTCACCTTTTATGTATGTTCAAGTTATATCAGATAACAATAAATAATTGCGTTTCTGATGTAATCAACTCATGAATTGCTATCATTAGAATGGATAAAATGATAAAGAATCACTTATAAGTGATCTTAATAATCAGAAAGGAGTTTTGTGGAGATTTTAGTCTTCAGTGAGTTGATATCTCCCAAAAAATCTGGTTGAACTACACTGGTTACTGCTTCTCACTAGAACTCCAGGAAATGCCTCATGGAGCCAGTCACTAGTGAGCATATGATCATTATCAGAAGGGGGTCCTGGATTTGAATCTCGTGAGGCGGGATCGTGGATGCGCACTGCTGAGGAGTCCCACAATAGGGCGAAACGGCCGTCCAATGCTTCCAGGTTTTCCATGGTGGTCTAGCTTCAATTGACTTATGATCTCAACTATATATGATCTTAATAATGTTGGTTATAACAATGATATAAATAATAGTCCATATCAGTGATGAAAAAAATAGATAAAAGCTTAGATGGTCAAGATGTTAGGGCGTTAAACAGTCAAAACGAATAACAATAAAAATTATTAGGTTAAATAAGTGAAATGTTGTACGGTTAACTGTATTAACATTAACTTTATTTTCAATTAGGTCTCCATACCTATTGTCTGGATTATATTATCATTAACGTTATCACTATTATAATTATTGAAGAGAGCACGAACAAAGACTTGAGTAGAATAAGATAAATTTATTTCATTTGGTTCTTGTCAGCTGTGTACAACCTGTGATATTTAAAAATCATAATTACAGAATGAGTTCTAACTACTTACATAAAAGAGTTTAATTGGAAGTTACGAAGATACCACATCAGTATAGCATAGCAAGGGTATAAATAAATTTAACAGACCGAATAAAATATTGTGAATATATACCTTACGTAAAAGAACATTCTACAACAGTGGTAGTAACTAAAGTCCAAAGAGTTAGAAAAAAATGGTTACTCAATGAGTAGACACTAATACTAAGGGAGAATAAGATGAGTAAAGGTCAGTTAATTAAAATAAGATTACTAATCTAGAAAACAGTCAAACTAAAAAGACGTAATCACGTAATCAGTTAAAGGAACAAGTTGAAAAAAATTTTTTACTATGTAATGAAGGAATATTTGTCACCAAGGCAAAGAAAGATAAACAACTATCTCCATTTTAACACAATATCAAGTTTCTCACGTTTGATAGTCACGTCTTCAGTAAACTTCAGAAAACTAAAGCTTGGCTATTTATTAACCACCTTGAAAGGTTGCAAGATATCGACCTGATATCCTGTATCTAAGAGATGTTTGGTAATTGCACCGTTCAAACTAGTTTTCTCTCTAGCCTGAAGACTTTTCGGAACATTTTAAAAATTCCGAGATATACCCTTCTTTCTGTTGAGTCAGTTTAGATGCTTTAACAGGTACACGTAAATTTATAAACATAGTTAGCGGTAACATGAAAAGGGTCCTCATCGACCTTTGATTGCTTTATTGAACATGTTGTTTTATACAGTATTAACAGTTTGGATGCCTAGTACGTTCTGGCCAATACAGTTCCAAGCCTAATGATGATTTTTCTTGCGACATCATCAGCTTTGAAGCTGAGATTTATAGATATCGCTTTTATATTGACTATAGCCGCACACATCTTGCTTTTCTAGATTTTTTTACATTTGTTAACAAAGTTTTGTGGGTAGCAGTTATCTCCTAGACATTTTCCACGTTCATCAATTCTTTTTCCAGTTTGCCATTGTTACACATCCTCTCCACTCCATAAAACAGTGTTTTTACAACACTTTTTTGTAACTGAATGGACAAAAGCTGCTAAAATTCAGGCAGAGACAATCCCAAAAACTTTCACAATAAACTTAACATTGAACTATTCCGTTTCCCTTTTGTTATATGACGACGTAAAGAAAGTGGAACATGTCATTTTTTTCGTACTCTATAGTAAATTGTATGTTGAGATGAGCATTAATAAAGAGTTCTTACAGGTGGCTTGAATGGCGTTTACTGTTGCAGACAATAAGCGTATCACCAACATATCTGAAGTATTCCCTTGTTTCATTAATCTCCGTGTTTTCAAAATAACCTATAAAAATATCTACCATAATTGGACTCACTGGACTTAACATTATTGTTATCATTCTAAAAGAAGATTTTGAGCCTTAGCAACATGTTATTAATTTAAAGTATAATAAAATGCAGCAGTTCATTGTTTGACACACAAAAATTATTTCAGCCAGTAATTTAGATACAGAGTGTTTAACATAATTGGAAAAAAATACATACTGTATTTCATGAATGAAAGAATGAAACATTATTAGAATCAATGTAATCAGTAGACTATATGTAAATGAATTTAGATTTACCGTTCCATTTATAGGCTTTTTACAAGCATAACACTGTCCACGAGGATTAGTTTTCGCACCATGCTGAGATAGTTCAGACGATAAATCATTAAGCATTGAATTTAATAGTTGAGTTGGACCTTGTTCTGTAGATGAAACATTGTTGATCTGGTCGTAATTCGGTGGTATTATACGTTTAGCATTATGCCTTTGTAATCGTGCAGTAACGTTCAAATTATCAGTATTTTGATGAATTTTATTGTCATGATGCTGATCATAATTATAATTGCTGTTAATGTCTACTGTCACACTGTTATTATTGATACTATTAGTGCTACTGTTAGTATCAAACTTATAATTTGATGTTGTAGAAGACTTTTGTGAAGGTGTTCGTGAATTTCTTTGATGAATATCGGATATTGAATTATCAGTGACTGAATTACTAATATTAATTAGTAGTTCAGCACCAGAATCGCTTTGATGATTATTAATCTATAAGCCAAACAAGAAAAAAAGTATCTACGTAAGGATTCTTTTTTTTCCATTTTACCAGTTATATTCACGAACTATAATTCTGTTCAAAGTAAAAGTATCAATTGTCTTTGTGAACTAATATAAAAGTAACATAGCTTTACTCTAAGCAATTATTGTTAAGAATGTATACTCAATGTTTTCATATTGTTTAGTGTAATATTGTCCGTGTAAAAACTTTAGAACTATAGATGATACAGAGGTGAATGATTAGTGTGTTTTTGAATTTCATTGGTCTGATAAATTTACAATTGGCTTTGATGAATTTTATGGAAAAAAGAAATCTGATGCTCATTAGTGATTCCATTGAAAAATAAAGCATTAGTCTGTGTAAATTAAATAAAACTGGAAGATAAGATAACCTTCAATCTTTAACGTTGATATTTATTTTGTTCATTAAATGTTCAACAGTAAAATAGTAATTAAAGTAATAAATTTAAACACACATTGTAGGATGAAACGGATATCCAGTGCTTCCAGGTTTTCAATAGTGGTTCAAGATTGGTCAGTTCATGATCTTAATAAAAACTCAAAAATCTCCACAACCCTATTCTGATAACACTACATCATATGAAATCCACTGTTAAAACACAACGTCTATAATCGATAAAACAACCCAGATTACATCTTGTAAACTGAATATACAGCTTACTTATATCAGACTTTACTTTTAATAAAGTATAGAAAAAAGCCTTTGATAACATTTGCCAATTTATTCAAACATACATTTTATAGTATACCAACCTTGAAGATTTAATTTGATCAAAAGAATAAAATTCATAAATAATACCAATGTTTTCAATGATATCAGTTAAGTTGCATGTTCATATTTTAATGATTGAAAGAAAGAAAAACACCGCCTAATGATTTAAACGTATAAAATCACATGATAGTTGACTATTAGATAACTGTTTCTTAAATAGATATCAAATATATTTCGATGAAATGGTTACAGAAAGTGATGATGATGATGATGATGATGATGATGATGATGAAACATACAGAAAAAACAGCCCAAGTTAAGATGCAATTTATGTGAGGGAAAAATAACTCGTATGTGTGCGATGATTTAGTGCAATAATTACATCATGGTTCTTGTTTAGTAATTATCTTTTTTACAATAAGTAGATCCTTTCTTCGATTTTCTTTAGAATCTATTCAACGTTAACATATAATCACTCTAAATGATATCTGTGAAGTACAAATTTTCCTATCAGTACTCGTTTTCGAAGGAAAATATACATTAACAAAATCACTGTTTCTTTGATTACAGTAAGACTATCTTCAGCGTATTTAATACAGTTGATAATTACATTCAAGTTTATCTGTCTTTTCATCTGGTTACTTTGTGATGTAAAATGATATTCGCTGTTCATGAAAATAGAGAATCGAGAAATCCTTCGATTTTGGTAACTTAGTATCTATTGCCTAAATATACAAATGAAGAAACTATGTGTTACTGATATGGAACATGGTTTAAACTTTCACAGTTAATGTCTTTCAAATATTTTATTATCTGGCAAAAATAGAACAGATATAACTTATGTTCGATTGGTAATGAAAAAAAGGTTAAAAATACTTTATATGAATAATGGCAATTAAATATCTGGATGTAATGAAAACTTGACCTATCACTACATTTTATGAACGCTCATATTTCACCATATCGCATAACCCTAAAAAATATTGCCAATAAATGTAGAACCTGTTTATAAATACTACTGAGTCTTTGATATGAATATATAAATATTAGACTAGATCTTGTTTAAAATAAATAGTACCTATCAGCTTATGTGGTATCATTATTAATTCTTTCCTTACCCGTCTGTGATTGGTGAACGGAATTGGAATTTCATGAAAATTCTAATAGTGCTTTCATAAACTGGCAACCAGAAGCTTTGTATTCGCCTTAATCTATAGCTTATATATGAGCCTTGGTGGAAACAGTGCAACTGAGATCAAAAATATTTAATTCTGAACTTTGAGTACGAGTATGAGTACATAAATAGATATAAATCATTGATTCAATACTTATTTAGCGCATTCCTTTAGTGAACCTAGTAGATGGCTAGTTGCCATCACCAACTCTGGGTACTTCCATTTTATGAATAACGTACAAGCTTACAGTTATTACAGAGCTGTGACTAACTAAGTAGTATTCCAAATAACTTTTTATTTGGTTTAGTGACGTTGAAGTATTGTGCGCAGCGGTTTTTCTCAAGTGACCAAATATCCATACCTCGTAAAAGTAGTGATCACGGCAGAAGAAATCATTGATCCTATGACGAATTAGTTACCGGAAGATGAGACATAGGCATAGTTATTACTATTATTATTATTATCACTAATATTAATGGCTTTATTCAATATTATATCTTAAGTACAATATAGAATTCCCAGAATACGCGCTTTTAATTTGAATAGAATTCAACACTTCCTGCATAATATTGACATGATGATGAGAAATTTCTGCAGCTAGTTTGCTGTGTGTGACAATATGTTATTTCCTAAAATCTACATTAAACAGAATATAACTGTAATAGCTGTGAAAGTATGACGTTGACTTTGTCACTACTACTTCTCATAGAACACGAACCATATATCTAATCCAACAGATAAAATACATGTAAATACTGTTAAAGTTCTAAGAAGGAAAGAGTGAATGATTGTTAACTCCCATGCCAGGTTTCCCAAAATGATTTAAGAGTAAAGATAAAAATAACTGCAAGAAAGCAGGGATGGCGAGTCTTGCTGACTAAGTTCCATCTAACTCATTGGTAAGGTATTTATCTAAAACTAAATTGGAGTTTGTTTAGATTCTCTGCGTTTAGTCTTTCAACAAACTCAATGAACCATAGCGCAGTAAATGACAGTCTCAGGCTATAAATTCATAAATGGGATCTCGTAAACAAGACGACAGGATCTAAGATAAATAATAAATAAATAAGGCAATACAAATCAGAAATATATGTAAATGATCTCTGCAAAGACATGAGTTTTTGAAAGTATCACTACATCTTTTAGGGATAACAGCTGACATCTTGTAAATTTGAATACTAATATCTCTGTCAATGTTTTCCTGACATGTGATTCTGAATAAGCTTTATTTCATTTGCACAATTAAACGGGATTACCTAATACCAAGTTCTCGTTATTTAATTGATGGCAAAGAGTTAGCACAATAGATTTTGAAGCATTTTTCAAAGTTGAAATCATGAGTCAATTGAAGCTAGATCACCATCGAAAACTTCCAGGTTTTCGATACTGAAATCTCCACAAATCCCCTTCAGATTTCGAAGCATTAAAACAACATTTTCCATGGTCAGAAGCTCCAAGATTTTTCGACAAAATCACCACATGTGTTATTCAAGATAGATATTCAAATTGATCTTGCATTTGATCATAAATGCACAATACTAAGGAGTTTAAAACTAAGGTGAAACAACTGTTTATCCTCATGGTTTTAAACAGTTCTTCAAATGATTTCATTTTAGTTTGAAAAATTATCCTTAATGCACACAACTTATTATTACTGATTTAGACTACGGTTGCGACAAGTAAAACATAAAAGTTATGGCCTCTGTGAACTGGTATAAATATTGAACCTTACACTATGGAAAGGAATCTGATGAGAAGCGCCGATGTTTTTCTATAGTAACTTGTCATAAAGTTCTAGGTAATGAACTGTTTAAATTCAGGATATTTAGATATTTTCATAGTTTAAATCACGAGTCGATCCAAACTAGACCACCATTGAAACTTGGATGCACTAGACGGCGTTTCGTCCTAGTGTCGGACTCCTCAGCAATGCGCACCCACGATCTAGCAATCAGGACTCGAATGCAGGACCTTTAGTCTCTTGCGCGAACACTCAACCTTTAGAATACTGAGCGGTATAAAACGGTGTTAATTTTCAACTTCAATCAATTCATGATCATGTGCAACCCTTGGTCCATTTTTTGAGGTGGATAACTGTCTCACACTTTAAATGGATTGGACTCCACGGGTCAGGGATAGTCACTAAAATTCCAGGAGTTGCATTTTTAAGCTAGTCACTAGTGAGCACATAACATTTAAATATCTAAACAATAAGCAGCAATTTTTATGGGACTACCAGTTTGCTCACTTTAAAAACTACTGTAGAAGTGTTCTAGAAATGCGAATAAAATTTCTAATTTCGAAACACTTGTATGCATGCTGTGACCTACCTTGAATCAGGATTTGTGTATTGAGGCGATAAATTATCTTTACTATTACAATCCATTTAGTTCTAAACTGAATATTCGTTATTTTTATGATTGATAGTTTAAAGTGAATTAAATATACCAGTCTTCTTTAATTTAATACATCACATAATTTATTCCAACCATTAGTATAGAAAGTGTTTAATCTAATACAAGTTATTCACAGTTATAAAGTTGAGAACGATTTACCACAAACTGTAGAAGTACTCAACTGAATCACTCTTAGCCTGACAACAGAACACAATTAATATGCAGAATGTCAAACAATTCAATATTCCTTTATGTCAGGGTAAATGTATAATATTTCAGTTATCAGTCTTAAACTCAGTTACATATTTTACAACATAATTCTAACTTTAACTTGTCATATACAAATTTGATACTTTGTATCATAAAAGCAAAACAAGAACAGTTAACCTGTAAGGACTGAGATCAAACATGACTAACCGATTATTTTGACAGCGCAATAATATATTCTATATATAAAGAAAAAGCGCTGATAATGCTCACTTTCGACGATTTTTTTCTCAGGCTTTACAATCGCATATAAATCGATAAACATGATACTTACACGATAACAATAAAAAAAAGAGATTGTGATAAGAATTCTCATTTTGTTGAATGTTAAACTAATGACAATGATACTTTAATATGTCAACATAATTCTAAGAAGTGATTCAGATAATAATTTATTAAATTTAATGGTTAGTTTGACAGTAACTTATTATATTATGCTAATTGATGCATAATAAAGATGAATTAAAATGAAATATGATTCATAGTATAGAATGCAAGTAAAATAAACACTAGAAAACAATATTCTGTGAAATGAATAAATGATGATACGATGGTGATGAGATGAAATAATAAATGGTTAGAATGAGGATTTGTGGAGATTGTGATATGTAACATTTGAATTCACCAGTCGATCTAAACTAGGCCATTATTCGAAACCTGGAAGCACTGGACAGCCGTTTCGTCCTAGTATGTGACTCTTCAGCTTGTGCATCCACGACCCTGCACACAGGACCATCGTTCTCGCACAGAACGCCAGTTCAGTGGTCCAAAATTTAAGCGTTTGCAAGCGAGAATGAAGGTCCTGTGTTTGAGTTCAGTGCGCATGATCGTTGATGCACTCTGCTGAGGAGTCACGTACTAGGATGAAACGGCCGTCCAGTGCTTCCAGGTTTTCAATGGTGGTCTAGTTCAGACTGACTGGCGAATCCGACTGCTAAATTGCTAGAGCTTTATTCATCGTCAGTACTAATTGTCATAAAGTATCATTCAGGTAAACAAGGTAGTAGGGGTGTTTAATACGAAGTATTTAAAGTTAAGTAACTAAGAAAAGTCCTTTATAGAGAGAACCTATCAATAGATTTATTAATAAGTATGCTTGAAATCTTTGTTCAGAACAATGTTCATCCTTGAAACTAATAGTAGACCGTGCTACACAGATGTTTACCCTATAGAAGTAGTAATGAAATAATTGAGATATTACGATTCAACTGAAATAGTTCGATGATGATATAATTCATCTTCAACAATGTCAGAAGTTTAAACACTATGAACTCAATTGTGTGGAAAAGGTCAAATTTTTATTAATTCTTAAATATATACTTAATTGTATAAAATTTTCCCATAAAAGGTATGATGATTTACAGTTTAAAACCTTCAAAGCTGTACCTAATAGAAGTTAGTGTGTTCAATGGACACAATATGGACGGTAGTTAAACTTTAATCCACTTATTATTTTTTTTCGTATTGGTATAGTATTTCTAACATAACATGTGTTTATCAGTTTTACTTTGTGTCACAAGTTTTAAAGATATGTAGTTAGACTGAAGTTGATTTATTCCATTCACATATGTATTAATCAATCTAAAGAAAATTACTAGTGATTTTTAACAAACTGTAGGTAAGTAAAACATATTCAACTGTATGTTGTGATTGTTGTTTGATGAAGTAAAAGAATAATCTTATCCACACTTTACTATCCAAATAGCCTTAGAATATGAATATTAAAATTCAGTTGTACCTTGTCCGAAGTAAACCATAAAAAGTTGTCAACAATGCCAAGAAATACAATGAATATATAGGGGTTTTGTGGAGACTTTTAGTAACTTTTTATATAGTTGAAATCATGAGTCAATTGGTGCAAGACCACTATGAAAAACCTGTAAGCACTGGACGGCCGTTTCTTCCTATTGTGAGACTCCTCAGCAGTGCACATCCACGATCCCGCCTCGCGCGATTGGAACCCAGGACCTACCAGTATCGCGCGCGGCCGTCCAGCGCTTCCAGATTTTCCATGGTGGTCTAGCTGCGATTGACTCATGATTTCAACTATATAAACAATGAATATATATCAATCATTTAATAAGTAACCAACGCTATATTTCCCAGTGATGATTACTGATTTGTTTGAATGTAATTTCCATACAACTCAACTACATTAAATCATGATGTAGGGTACTTTATTTTGAGTTGTAAATAAAAATGTTTAAAAGCATAAGTTGACTTAGTCAAACAAAAGCATTCAAATTTTCAACAAAAATCCGTGTGCGATTCAAGATCCAAACTGGTATCAATCGTTATAAGAAAAAGGCAACGGATTGACGATGTAATTTCGGACAATTCTAATTAAAAAAAACCAGATAAAAAATGAAATTTTTCATTAAAAAAAGATATGCTCGAACTGGGATAATTGAGGACAAAATTGTAGTTAACAAATGATTTTTATCACAAGTGGGTGCTCTTAAATAAAAATTGTTTTAGAAATAAAATTCAACTTAACGGGTTTATGATGATTGGTGTAGTTTAAAACAAGTACTAATTTATAGACACACATTATTCTTCACTGAATAACATGACGAGTTGTTTAATTTATTCGCTATTAAGTAATTATGATTATCCGAAATCGAGTATCTATACAATATCGGTAGTTAACATTTCTAGTTATATAACTAGTTCTAACGTATAGTACATACTCTTCGTTATGAAAACATCTTATTATATTCTGTATGAGAGATGTTTCCCATGCAAAATTTGATAAGAATGTGAAAGAATTTTGTAAATCATTCGATAGTTCATTGAAATTATCCCAAGTCTTCTAGAAGAATTGATTTACTTTGTGAAAAAACTTGCAAACGTTTTTTGTATGAATCTGAGTTTCTTTATATATGCATATATATTTAAACAATCCAATTAGATTACACAGTAATGTGAACCGTAATAATTATTATAATAAAATTGTTACCCATGAATAAAAAATATAATCAACCTCTGAATTCAAACAGTAAGTAGTTTATACTCCAGTTATGCTTCTTACTACACTATCTATGGATTTATTTATTAAGTAGTATGTCATGAATCTACTGAAAATGTACAAAAAGTAATACTAAGATTTAGCTAAGTGATTTAATTGTGAAACTTTCGTTGTCTATTGGAACAACATCATCAGCGTCTTAACATTGAAATAATTTTTATATATAGAGACTTATTACCGAGTATTTTCAAACAACCAGCTGATTAATACAAACAATCTGTTTCAATCCTATAATGAGTAGATAGGACTTCAATATAATGCAATATTTTTATTAAAAAAAATACTCAGTTAATTCGTTAAAAAAGGCAAGACTAATGTTAATAGTTATTGGTTGGTAACACAAATACATCAAAAATGTAATAAGTACAACTTAATCTTTCTAGGCTAATGTATATATCACTTTTTCTTATCATATTAACTATGTATGTTACACACAGCTAACGTTTATTAAGTCTTGAGATGATGATGTAACAGAACAACAAGATTAATAGTAATAATAATACTATGAATTCAAAGAAATTGTTGAACATTACACCAATTAAACACTTTCATGAATACTACTAATAAATAGACATGATCCTTATATTTATAATGAACGAATTATTATTCCTTTTTGATGTTGAGTAAATGTTCAAAATAGGATTTTATCTGAAGAAATGCAATTCAACTAAATCATAAGGTATACAAACCTATATTTTCTCGAAAAAAGGGCTTCATTTATGAAAAGAAGAATGTATACCACATCGAACATATACTAATATATAGAATATGAATCAATAAAGTTATCTCTTACCTTTCAAATAAATAACTTCCTCAACCTGAGACATAAGTATCATTTTTAACACATAGATATGAATAATCATTAAATAAAGTAAATACACTTAACTAGTATTCTAAAATGTCCTATGTTTGTCTAACAAAGCAATGTTTTATAAGTTAATAGATTTAACTTTTAACAATGAGATTGTATATTCAAGATTCAAGAAATTCTTACGTTAGTTCACAAAGATTTTGTAGTAAAACAATACATTACTTTGTTTTTTTAATATCAAGAGAAAATGTTATTTCTCTTTAGTTATTAAGGTAATATACATTGAGGAATTCATCAAACTGCATCACGAGGCAAGCCCCAACTTAGAATCCGAAAGAGAAGCGGAAAAGAGAAAGGTCAAAGTACACACAAAGTACACAAAGTACGCAAATAGAAGCAGATATGAAAAGGATGATTAACAACTGGAAAAGATTCCCCAGGACAGGGTTGGATGGAGAAAACTGGTGTGCGGCCTATGTTCCTTCACGAGGGGTAACAGGCGTAAGTAAAGTAAGTTAAGTTATTAAGGTAATAAAAATTCCAAAACATCCCTACATTAATAAGGAAGTAGTATATATCAAAATCTTTTATGGTGATCGCTTTACTACATTTTGTTTTGTTACTAAAAGTTTTAAAATGGAAAAAATTAAGATTCAAGTGATGGGTACTAATACCAAACATATTAAACAACGAAAATTACAAATACATTGACCTATATTAAATTAACACCTTATTAATGAATTATGTAATTACATTTTATAATTTGTACACAATTTTAGTAATAAAATACCAGATTTGAAACTTGAAATGTTTACTTTATTTCGTATTACAAGTGTGTATAGATGTTTCAAGCAGATTATCTTCATTAACCGAAAAGATGTACACTGTATACTCTCATATCTATATACACATATTATCGATCTATATCTAAGTCTACATATAACAACATGGTTGAACACAGTTTAGTATATATATATATATATATATATATATATATATTTAAACAAGAGTTTTATCTTACAAGATTAAAACAATTAGCGTTCTAAAGAACATTTTTAAAATTTTTTTGTAATTATGAATTATAGGGTAAATTCAATTTTCAATACCAAGAGAGTTCAGATATAATAAAGTGAAAGTCACTTAGTTAGCTAGTAATTGTTAATTTTTGATTGGATAACCATATTTAAGGATTTATGTTCCCTACACTTTACATCAACACAATTCCAAAGTAACATATGGTATAAATTTAAGAAAAAAAAAGTCAGTTGTATAAAACATTTAACATAATGAATATTATTTATTAAGAACAGGGGTTTGAATGAGAAAACATCAGATCTTACTAAATTCAATATTTAATAAATTATAACAAATAAATGAAACTGTATAACTATTGAGATCAATTTTGAGGTATATTATCCTAAAACTTCAAAACTTAGATTTTAGCTATTGTGAAGACTTCAATCAGTAAAATTTTCAACTGTCAACAAAGCTCAAATGAACAGTAAAGAGGATCATGAAACAGATACTACATCTTGATATCTTAAAACCCCTGTATATTTTCAACCAACTATATAACTAGGAGTTATTGACTGTTAAACCTAGTCTTATTAGTAGATGTAGCCTATCTAGTTGAGTTACTGTGACCATTGGTTGGAGATCCTAAGTTTTAAATGTGTTTTATACCTTTTATTCAACAAATGCGTCCATTCTTTTTAATAAACATTCTTCATGCTTATTGTTTTTTTATAACCACCATTAATAGTAGTTTATTATTCACGTTGAAAAGTTCAACTCTTTAGCTTGTTTAAGTGTGGCAACTTAAACTGATGAACATGTGCACTTATGATTGATTGACTGATATAACTAGAAATAATAAGTGTTGATATTGTATGGCTACTCGATTTTGGACAATCATAATTACTTAATAGAGAATAAATTAAGTGATTCGTTATGGTATTCGATAAATAATAATGTATGTCTATAAATCAGTAATTGTTTTAAACTACACCATTGATTATAGAGAATAAAAATCGAAATGTATGTCGAAAACGATTCTATACTATTGAAGATGGAAATGAATATTTCTTTACTCAATAAAATATATTTTCATAATGAAAATATCTAGTTGTAGATTGGTCGAATACACGTATGAACCTGCATACAACAAGTGTTTTATATATTTTACAGGGAGAGTATTAATGAAATTTTTTCTAGCTGATATTCATCAACTAGATATATCTACAATTCAAATGTTGAGTTTATCTTCTAAATTCAAAATTCATATCGATTGCTTCACATCGTAAGATGTTATTCATTAGAAGAGATAAAACACAAACTATTATAATAAGTCATAATAAGTGTTTTAATTTATTTTCAGGCGTCCTCTGAAGTCATCTTTCTGACGTGTATCTCGCTTAGAAATCAGTAATATGTTTGAAAGATTTAAAGCACCATCAATATTGGTTTAAACTAGCTGTTTGACTCTGAAGATACTTTAAGATTTCAACAATAAAGCATTCAAAACATGATTTCGAAGTGATTTGACTGTAAATTGAGCTCTTTATATGACTCTACTTCTCGGATTATTTTAATAAATTTTAAAATGTATTTGACATCCTTTAAGCAAACACGGAAAATAATGATAACTCTACGATTAAATCAAAATATGGAAATAAGCTGTGATAAATTATTCCATGTTACATATAGGATGTTTAAATGAATCCCAACAGATACAGACATTCATTATTGACGTTTCTATACACCGATTTCGAATATTAAGAAATTTTTACGATTGTTTTAATGAAGTAAGTGAAAAAACATTAGACCCCTCATACATTAGAAAAAGATCGATGTTGAACACAAACGATACTGTATGCTTAAACTGTAATCATTACCTTGAATTGTTTTAAAGAATATAACAGATCATCTACTTGTCTTTCAGCTTCTTTTGCTGCCAACATTGTTTGTTTATTTGGGTGTAGAGTACTCAAACCGTTTTCTGAATGATTATCAACCGATGTAGATGTACTGAAAAAGAAATGTATAAATTAAAAGTACTTTAAAAGAAAGGATTGGAACAGAATATCATTTTGACCGTTAGTATTTATTGCAGTTTATGTCAATATATTATAAATAGCTGAATTTTCTGGTATAGAAAATTTTTAAACCAAAACCTCGGGCATTTAAATTTTCTGCGTGATACTAAACATCGACTACTGATTAGAACAAAATAACAATTCGGAAAAAACTTCAAAAAGTCTTGTAAATTTTCCAATATATTTCAATTCATTGATAATATAAATCATAAGCAGGTTATTTTTGAGCTGGAATGTTTAGAAGTGCAAACCTATTATTAGATTCTAAAAACACCTGAATAATCACATAGAGTAAATGTAGTGCATATGAAATTAACGGAAATTGCCATTAAATAACACCGTGCTTGACTAAATTCAATTTCGAATACAATAAATTCCACTTCCGATTAGAATAGTTTAACAGAATATAATTATACTGAACACCTTTAAGGAAAAATAAGTTTTACACTATTCTCTAGTATTTTGACATGGTTTAAATGATAGTAGTTTGTGGAAAACCCCCAACAGAGATTATCTATCTCATGTTTAAACCAATCAATTTAAATTAGGGGAAGAATGCATTTTTGAGCTAAGTCAGACTGATAGAGACAATGCAATAAAGCTTAGCAAAAAAGTACAACATTTCACTTTATTTTGACTGATTAGAAATTATACCTAAAAATAAATCGCTTTAAAAATTAAATAAATTTCAAAATAACAACAAAAGTGGCACGGATGTTAAAGCCAGTTACTTGAACTCTAGTTGTTATGTTAAATCGGGACAGAGAGATATAATTGGTAAATAGCAAAGGAGTCTAACTAATAGTAGTGTCGATTGTATTGAGAAAAAACTGGATGTTGAGAATATAGCGCAAGAACATATGGAAATAAGGTGTACACGAGGATATACTAGAAATTAAGATCCAGGGAAAAAGATTGAATAAATCTGCTACAGTGTAATTGACTGTAAACCGTGTTACACAACGTCTTCAACTATTGTTCATGGAGATCTTACGAACCCAAAGACACAGTGTAAAACTAATCCAAAAAAATTTGTGATAAATTTATGTTCGTGTACTACTACAATAGGCTTTAGCAACTCATGTTTCTGGTGTTTAAATTTTTGAGTGATGTAATAAGGACGGGCCAACAGTTAGTGGTTTCGAAATTGTCTTACTATGGCAGTTTATGGTCACAACTAGTTACATTTCAACCTCTCCGGTGTTAGTCACTGACGAACAATTCAATAAGTAATTATTTAACATATATAAATCGAATTTCTTATACAAGTTGCTGAAGACTCTTAATGACCGGACAAACTATCTGATCATTTTCATTTAAGATCATATATATCACTTCAGCACTACTTAATCAATTTCGAAGAACACAATAAGCAAAACAAATATTAATTTCTAACCTTTTTGTTATAACTAATACGAAAGTAATACAATTAATTGATTTGAAACTGTAGATCATATAGTAAACAATGCTCAAAAGACGACAAAGATATCTATGAAAACAACACTGAATTACCAAGACAGTAATACAAGAGTCTTAGCAAAAAAAATAGTAATGGAACTTGGAAGATCTACCCTTCACTACGCAAGGACTCTGTAGACATTAGTTTTTAAACGTATTGCAAAATGTAATATCTTGAAGTAACGAATAACTTAGATGAGATTTAATTAAAAAGGCAACTAACAATTACATCCACATTAATTAATTATCCACAACCAAACTTTAAAAATGAGGAAAAATCTAATTTTTCCATTTTTTTTGGTGACATAATGGGTGAAATATGAGCATATGTGGTTATCCCGGTGTAAAAACTAAACTAGTTTCTTTATTTTTGGTGATATTTTGATTCGGACTTTCTTTAAGTAGTTTGTCTTCATCAACAAAAAAATTCGTTTTACGATTAGTTTTCATTAAAGATAAAAGACAAAATTACGTTTTCGTTGTGATTCTTCATGTATTTATTCACCATTTGAACATTTTAAATCATGAACTAACTTTAGCCAAACAACCAACTCAAATTGACTAAATTTAAAAGTGTGAACCACAATCTGGCAGTATAGGGGTTCACAAGTAACATGCTTGAGACCTGAAGGTCTTGGATTTATTATCTGAAGGAAGCGTAAAAGTACACTTTCGAGAAGTTACAAACGATAGGTTGAATAAATGGATGGTGGCCAGCAGTGAAATCTAGGACGTGCGTTTCATCACATTAGGGACTCGTAAACTGGATGAACGTGAATCCAAGAGTTGATGTTCACTTTGGGACTTGAACCCAGTACTTTTCGCTTTAAACGTCATCGTGTTATTCACTTAACTACTGAGTCCAATTATCCAAGTAAACATCGACTCTGGGATGTATGTACATCCAGCAAAGGAGTCCGAAATGGGAAGAAATTCACGTGTTGGATTGCACTACTAGCCGCCATCCATCTCTGCTTATAATGTTTGTTACTTGAGGCAATATCGAGGCTATTCTCACATGATGCACATTCGCCAATAAGAGACTAATCAACTGCAGTTTTAAACATCAGTGGAGAGATTCAAACAACCAATACAAAAATGAATTAAGATAAATTGAATATTTCCAAATGAACCCTTGTAAGTATAGATTTGTCTCATGAGAGTTACAGGATTCTTGCAAGGTGTAACAGTTTCCTCCACGTTGTGAAACTGAATAAAGTTTATAGTTTTCTATTGATTAACTTCAACCATCACATCCAAACACAACTTATAGTCATCGTGAATCACTGGTCACTGTACGAATTCGGTAAATAGGATTTCATCAGCACCTTGCACTAAACACAACAACATTAATTACATTTTACAGATTTGTTTATAATTTCAATAAGGATAAACATAATTAATGATATTAAGATTTGAGTTACTCAACACGTGACAAAGTTCAATAGTTTTTTAGTAAATCCAATAGGAGTTGAAAATTCTGTTTGATAAGTAAATTGTAAACAACAAAATTAGATGACATATTGGTAGAAAAATAAACACACAAACAAACTTACAAAAACATTCACAATTTTCCAAATATTTTAATTTTAATAGTTGAGATCATGAATCAATTGGAGCTAGACCACCCTGGAAAACCTGGAAGCACTCGACGGCCGTTTTGTCCTATTGTGGGACTCCACATCAGTGTGTACCAACGATCGCGCCTCACGAGATTCAAACCCAGGACCTATCAGTTTCGCGCGCGAGCGCTTAACCTCTAGACCACTAGGCCGGCATTCAACGGTGTTGATGTCTAACTTTAACCGACTCACGAAATCGAGCGACACATCCACCAATGCCGTCCAGTGCTTCCAGGTTTTCCATGGTGGTTTAGCTTTAATTGATTCATGGTCTCAACTATTAAAATTATTATAATATCCACAAAACCTCTTCTGATATTATAATTTTCTTAAAAAATATATTTGAATCATAATATTTTTCTGGAGCAAAATATATATGTATGAATATATACAATATAGCCAATTATTTCATTGAGATAGATTGTTGTTTTTTAGTTACCATGTATCATATGACCAGAACTAAATGATCTTTCAATTAATTATTTTTCTTTTTATAAAAATAACGTCACCTTTTACATAGCATAAGTATCAGTTACTAAATTTACTTGATTGAATTATCCATGGAAGATTAGGAGAAGTTAAATGTTTCAAAATAATTTATTTGGAACTTTACGGAATTCCAACTATTATTCTGGTTCAAAGATTTTTAACCCAACAATATCGGAAATAACTTTTGTTTATGGATGTTGCGTATTTTTAGGAGAGCAGATATAAAGAAGAAAAATAATGGAGATGGTAAAAGTTGAACTGAAGATTCTGACAAGAGAAAAAAACAATGTTCATTTTTTTTGTCAAGGTCAAAAGTGTAACATTTGTTTAGCATTGTTTGTGGACTATTAGTCGTAACACTTCTTACACAATATTATTTATTCAAGTAGTTTTGTAGAGATTTTAGCATAGTTCACCATGAAAAGACATTAAGTGGAGTACTGAAAGGCTTTTCTGTATGTGTTTGGGACAACATAGGTTTATGGGCCTTAGAAAGTATTGAATCCTGAAACTATGGAAAATATTTAGTTAAAAAAATACCCCAAGATAAAATAAACAGAAAATAAAAGATTATCACATATAGTTAAGATCATGAGTCAAAGGAAGCTAGACCACCATGGAAAGCCTGGAAGCACTGGACGGCCGTTTCGTCCTATCTTGGGACTCCACAGCAGTGCGCATTCACGATCCCGCCTCGCGGGGTTCGAATCCAGGACCTACCAGTCTCGCGCCAGAGCACTTAACCGATAGACCACTGAGCCGGCATCCAACGGTGTTAATGTCTAACCTCAACCAATCCACGAAATTGCGCGACCAACTTTCATTGTACTGAGGTTTTCCATGGTGGTCTAGCTTCCATTGACTCATGATCTTAACTATATAAAATTACTAAAATCTCCACAAAACCCCTTTGTGAAAAGATTATTACTTTATTTCAACAAGAGGCTTGTTTATGTATGACGTATTTAACTCAAAAATAATAATTTTCTGAACTGTGAAATTGTGAAATTTGAACAGATCTTGGACAATTGTATTTGTGAACTATTATTCAATCAACGGACTTACATCCTAGGCATTAGGATTAATGTCCATCTGTTATACAAAGTTACTTTTTTATATGATGTCTATATAAAACGTTGAAGTTATACTCTGATCGACTTTAAAAATTTATAATAAGCAATAATGAGCAATTTTATACCCAGTAATCAAAGTTGACTGAAGTCTACAATGGTTCTATTGATAAACGAAGTTATATGGTACATGACAATTCAATCAAGTCTGTGTCTATGGAATCAGCAGATAATAAGTTTAAAACATATAAATAACTAAAATAACACAATCGAATAAGTCTATTAGGAAATTAAGATACTACTAACAATCAAGCTTGTAATGCTTGATTATTCTTAGGTCATTAGTAAGGGTGAGAGATCACGTGAAACAGTTATAAATGTTTTCAATAACTAAAACCATGAATTTGGCTTATATATTTTGAACAATCACTTTTCAATTTATTCAATAATAACTGGAAAAAGTTACTTCTAACCAGAAATTGACATGATAATAAGTAATAAAAATACTGAGCGTTGATCTGTGTTGAAAAGACCAATGTGGATTCCAAACAGATTGTAAACATGAGCCTATTGTGTGACATTACCGTAAATTAACCAAATCGATGCACATTTCTTAATTTTATTTCTCTAAATAATCACTTGATTTACATAACTCATTAACATTACTTGAAATATTAGTGGTTACACTGAATCATTTCATTGTTAAAAAACTACTGATTAATAAACAAGTTTTACATTCAACATAACTTAATCTACTGGTATATTGTAAAAGATGATTCTGTAAAATAAGCAAACCTGTCGTCTCTATAACAAAAAGTGTTATTTAGAGAATTTTAGTAAATATCTAGTTAGTTATCTGTGTCCGGAATTCTTAGTTGAACTACTTCCCAAACTTATAATTAATGTTTAAATAATTCAAATTAGTAATAAACATTTTATATCAAACGTAACTTTTATGGAGATTGATAGTTGAATATTTCTTCTCGCCTCCAAAACTTAATGTTAACAGCTGGACAAGATCTACTGTCCATCAACGTAACACATAATTAAAAAAACCTCAACATACGTCCACATACTAGGTGACTATTCAAACAGGAACATTAAAATATCTTTAAGAAAGAATAATTGCCTTTTATTTTTGCACCATGAAACACAAAATGGCATTCTAAGATGATTGACACATCGCATTAGATTCTTCGTACTAAAACTTAAACATCTAAAAAATTCTTTTTAAATAAGTTTGTTGGATCGCAGCAAAACACTCTGTTTAGAAAAACATGATTTTCACTTGTACCTTTAAGATGCAATGATTAAATTATAAAAACAAAAGAATCCAGTCTACAATTTGTTCACGAAAACTATCAATTATGAAAACTACTCATTTAAACCGTTTTTTTTGAAGTTTTTAAAAAAGTTGTTTTCTACAGGATGGGGTTACTAACCTCATGCCCAACCCTCCTCCTTTACTCGGGCTTGGGACCGGTAGAAACTCTAGAAGTGCCACAGGTGGAAAAGACGCTGGGATGGATAAGACATACATTGTGGAAATCATCAAACCGCACCACGAAACATGTCCTAACGTGGGACATTGAAGGGAAACGGAAAAGAGGAAGGGCAAAGAACATACTACGTCGGGAATCGGAAGCAGAATTCAAAAGTACGAATGGCAACTGGAAACAATCGGAAAGGATTCCATAAGACAGAGGTCGATGGAGAATGCTGGTGAGCGGCCTATGCTCCTCCACGACAGGTAACGGGCATAAGTGAGTAAGTAAATCACTGCACTTATTTGCTGTACAATATATTTGTAGTTATTTTTCATGAAATGTAAGCCGATATAAGTATTTATTTATAACGTATATAACATTTGTCACAATATAATATTTCTAAACAATTCTGCACTGTGAAGCTTTAATACAATACTGTCCAAACAACGAAAACGACATAGATATGATAAGTATGTGTAAATATACTGTAACAACATATGCATTTTACATTGGGTTTGTCAAGTATTTATTTTTATACATTGGCAATCACTGTATGATTTCTTGAATGTATCAAAATTAATAGAAAAAAATAATTTTCTCTCATAATTTTATGGTTTTGGAACTATAAATAAGTTAGTCTGAGTTGTCATTAGAAACATTGTAAAATAACACTTTTCAAACGATTATGTAACCAAGACTTTCACTTACTAAATTCCCAGTCTTCACAAAAGTTATAAAATATTTTCTGTGAAATAATATAGTTCATATGTATCAGCTCGGAAATGTTTAAGGTGTTCACTGTTAAAGTATATCAAGTTCGCAGAAAATATCCATACAAAAAGTTTCCGTTTTCAAATGGGCTTTTGAAATTGGTTTGTTCATGAATAAATATGCAATCAAGCATTTTTTTTCAATCAAATCTGTTACTATATATATATATATATATATATATATATAAATTTGATAGTAGTCACTTGATTCATCTAAAATTCATTTACATTCCTTTAGAAGGATTCGAAATCATTGTACAAAATAATATGCGAAGTGGAATTTGCATCTCAGTAAAAAAAAACTCGCAAATCCTAACGTATGTACAAATCGGTTGTATAATGGTAGCCAATTTCATGTACAAACTCTAGGCTCTAATTGAAATTTATCGGCCAGGATAATAACATGGCGTTACAATGTCCTTTATCTTAATATCTGAGTTAGGAAGTTGATTAAATGTAAGTCATGTTTTCAGATTTCATGCTTCTTTGCATTCATCGTATTAGACTCTGACCTTTCGATAAAAACATAAGTCTCCTTACAAATTCAAACAGGCATCATTCAGCTTTACTGAATCGAAACTACGTTCGAAGTTCAAATGTTATTTATCAAATTAAAAAGTAGCATGCAATGCTTTTGTTCACATTAGTTGATTCCCTTTAGAATACGTAAAAAAGAGAAGAGAACTCTTTATTAAGTAAAAAGTAGTTAACATAGGAAAAGTTACTCATAATTTCGATAAAATACATTTTAATTGTGATAACCAATGGAAGAGGTAAGTTTTAAAGAGGGCTAATATGCTAGAAAATTGGACAAGGGTAAGTTCCTGTTTGATAGATTATCCTCACAGTTATTTTGTAAAAAAATAAAGTAAATTTTTTTGAAATAAATTGTTGGAACCTAGAATTATCAGATAATTATATTACTTTATTTTTTTGGCTTCAACGGTGTTGATTTTCAACACCTTCTAGGAAAGACCACATAACATTCGAGATTTATGTGTATTCGTTACATTTTATCTCTATTCAGTGATTATTACTGTCAAATAGTGAATAATTTGTATGGTACTGTACGATAGATAATAATTAATACACCTGACAAGTACTTGTTTTCAATATCAGTGTTTACTTCAACAAATTGTCGCTTCCAAATGTATTCTTGATAAATTTATACTTTCATAAAAAAGCAGCTTATAATCTATGAATAAAAATTGAGTTGATTTATTCAAACTCTAATTAGTTTCATTTAACTTTCTATAATCTTAACAGATATGCCGAAATGATGTGTAGTGTTTTTCTGTTTATTTTCACTATGATTTTAGGTAAATATAAATACAACTTGCGGAACGTACATAAAGGAAATACCAAATATCACTCAATGGTATAATACATCGTTATGCGATTATTAAATTTTTTACCTTCTCAACTTGAAAAACATATTTTACTGATTACCATAAACTTAACATTAAAATCATTCATATCATATGTATGATACACTTTCAACCAAGTTTGAGTATAAATCAAAGAATTTATTAATGCAATATCTGCTTGTATACTGTTTCAATGAGTCCCCAAATGCCCTTGTACGGCCGAAAGTGGGGAGAGTCCGCTCTCTCTCTCGAAATTATCTCACATGGCCACACGTATATAGCCTCTGCCAGGGAAGTCTTACTCATTGCCTTCTCGTGGCAGGGGTGCTGTTTACGAAATTGGTTGGTGGACACGGAAAGTTCACCTAGGAAAGTTGGAAAACCCTGATTCCAAACCATTGGTGCACATGGGCTCCAGTACCCTGAGGAAACAAATGGCGTATGAATGAATCGTTGGTCACCGGCTACCATGGGACTGCATCTCCTCACGATGCTCCACTGCCTTGTGGATCAGATATTTAGGTCAAAGGCCACGGATGTGGCTCCCTAAAAAAACCACGTGCTTCGGTTTGGGCACCCGGGCTGTATCACAGCCCTCACACAAATCAAATGAGACGTGTGTAGTGCATATATATCTGGTGCCCCTTTGTGACAATATTTATGTGTTTAAATAAATAACGAATAAATTAATCAGAAACAAGAATTGACCAGCGTGATAAATTAATAACTTAGAAATCCCATTACATTTGCTATTTATGGTGATATGGATGAAAATCCTTTGTTATTTTACCATTGATCACATTGGAAAAATTGTATTATTTCGTTATGTTACCCTTAATCTTGATCTTATATTCATTTTGTGCCTATCACTATCTGGTTTGTTCTGGTTGAACCACGTTCCTTACGTTTGAGTGTCCACTGTAGCCGATATTTCCGATTTCCTTGATCAGACAGATACATATTCGTGTCAAATATTACGTTATCTTCGACTGACTGACGAACAGATATATCTTTTAATGTGTATGGTATTTTAATGTCTATTCAATCAAATAGAATAGACCCTACCAAAAATTATATTTGGGTGAAAATTATTTTAATAGCTAACATTTCATTCCCAGTTGCTGTGATAATGTTATTTTTCATGACAGTCCAGTACCATAGACATTTTAGTAATTAATTAATTTCTGTTTACTGTACAATAGTTCAATCATTACTACACGGTGGACTTAATTAAAGAATGTTGAAAAAGACTTTAAACTCATAAAGTATATTTGTAAGTCAAATCAATATTAAGGAAGATAATAATAGTCATAATAATGCTGGTTGCACATAAGGAATGCCCTTGTACAACAAGAATTCTAAAAATTCTAAATGAACCCAGAAATAACTTATACAATGATGAATGAGTCTATTTCATTTCATATATTCACTAATGTATTACTACTTTGAATAAATCGATTGAATAAGCATAACGACGTGTATATGAAATGATATGTAGTTAACCATAGACATTTAATTTTCAATTTTAGAAAGAAACAATAAAATGTAGGAATGTTAATTTTATTTAAACAAACGTATTCCGTAGAAAAAAATAGAATTCATAGACAGCATAGATTTTAATAATAAACACAATGTAAATAGACAGAAATACGGTATCACAGAACATATATGATGTTAAATACATTTATATACATATTTATGTATTTGTCACACAATTTTACTTTCATAGTACTCACTATTAGTGATGTCATAAATTGGCATGATCTCACTCATAAATCAATATACATCTCACCATCATACACTGACTAATGTATCCTTGAGATACATTGAAAGTGATTTAATACTGAAAAGCTGTTTTATCTTAGCTACAGCCTCTTAAACAGTGTGCATTTAAGATCTTCGTAAAAACTGTGACTAAGATATAGTGGTACGTAGTAGGTATAACGCTTTCAGCATAATGAGCAGAAATCAAATGGTCTACACTTCCAACTAAGGTCAATTCGCGGTTATTTAATAATTCAGAATATCTTTCAGTTTGAACGATCACTAGAAGTAGTCTATTTCAATCACTCATTAATCATAAGTGAATCAGAATTGAAATTTAATGTCTAATGAAATAAATTATCGTTGTTGTGAATGACACGTATATCAGAACCATATTCAGAATTCGATTCAAACCGTGAATATTTCTTTCAGATACAAGTGATCATTTGAAATATGACGCATTCATTTAAGTGAGAGACATATGAATACAATTTGGACCTCAGTTCATTATATTAGAATGATAATCTTCAGGTAAATAGGCAGCACAATGGAAGTTAAGAAAACACGTTTATCTTAATGTTATTTTAATTAATTAAAACAATCAGTATATGAATATCTTGCCACAGTTCATAAATTTTATATATTGAACAGATGGGTCTATGTTAACTGATTTGAAGCTAATCGGAAACATAATTGTTTTCATTTATAAAAGCTTTCATCGAACACATTTTTAGTAGGGCAACAGTTTGAAAAAAATGAATATATATTAGGAAGATATAAATGTGATCAACAAACGTTTTCCACAATAAGACGAAAAACATAAATATTCTAAGCTATGCGAACGCAGTCAGATAATGTGAACTCATCTTGAAGTGAATACTTCCCATATACTCAAACTTTATTGAATTACAGAATGTATATAGAATGAACATGATAAGGAGTTAACTGGATACTTGTTACGATGAATTTTTCACCTATCTATCAATGTCATAAACGCTGTGGAGATCAAAAAAGTATCTAATTATCAAACAATATCTTCAATAAAATTATTAGTGACGTATTTGGAAGAAGTGAGATCAAATAGGTGAAACAGTTAGGAATATCTTGATTATCGAATCCCCTTATGTGTTTCATAGTCATAATAATTATAATTACAGTAGTCTTTAAACAAAAAAATTATCGGTTGTAAATATAATACATCCACAGAATTATCGTTTCACACTCTGTCATAATAATTCCATTATGGTTGAAGCTAAAGTTGTTTTAGCCTTGTTCAGTTGTTAGAGGGCTATGAATCTGATTGACTGAAGGAAAGCGTAACATATGATTAGGAAGTGTTCAATAAATAACACAGAATTCAGATATGAACAGTAAACATTACACTGATATAAGCATTTTATATAGGACGAATTGGTATTATTGATTAAATATATCACACAATCTATGGTGAACAAATAAACCTATCAGACTTGTCAATCAAAAGTCATAATATTGGATAAATCAATTGTTGATGTGCATAACACGGATTTGACTAACAATACATAACGTCGTATTTTGACAGTGTCATACTCTAAACATGAATATTTTTGATAAATATAAACTTATGGATAGTGACTACGGATAGGATTTGTATTGACAAACAATGGTGGAAGCTAATGCAGCATATGTTTCATTCTATCCACTATAAATTGGTTGAAAAAACACATATCTAATGTTTATTGAATTGATGAACTCAAATAAAATAGAATGAATAATAAAACCAAAATATAAATGAAGAGAACAGAAAAGGAGGAAACAATGTTAGTGTCAGGTTATTTACAGCTTCTTATGACTTATAAACAATCTTAATCTACTGTTATGAATAAAATGCCTTTTTGAATAATTATTCGTCGACAAAAAATGATATACAATTTGTCAACTGTTACGTTTTTCAATTTGGAACTTTATAATTTCATATTTATATACTGTATGGTTGAATTGTTTAAAAGATAAATGACCTTTTGAAAGCTATATAATCCTAAAAATCATGTACAACAATTATCGTTTTTAACCACTGGTTGGAATGGAAAAATTAGCGTTTTTATCCCTTTGATCATTTCACATACGTTCCACATTCTTGCAGTGATCAAAGACGGCTTTATTTTATTGGTGCATTAGTGGTTTAATGTGCTTTCGACTAATTCATTTGTTATGCTTTCCCTTAATACAACCCAACAACTGTCATTGCTTAGCATTCTTCGGACACAACTTCGTTAGACAAGTCCTCAAATTAGAACACAGTTAAACAAAGACGTAATTATATTCCAAATAAAAAAGATTGAATGTGGGTATGAATCACAATAAGAAAAACGTTAGTATATTTATAATTTTAAACGAGAAGGTTCTAGAGTTTTCTCATTGTCTACTAGCGCTGATTGGCTAGGAAATGATCAATCAGAAAGCTTCAACACAATCCTACACAGAGCATTTTTTAATCCAATCTATAACCTGTCAACAATTTTCAAAACTAATAAAAGTAATTTGATACATAACAATTGCTTATAGATACAGTTTACTTTCATGGCCAAAAGCGGATAGAAAAATTGCCTATCAACCGTTTTTTACCGTCTTATCAAGCTTCGATAAAGTTTCATCTCGATTAAATGAAGGTTATAAGATATTTAATTGATTTTTAACAAGCATCCACTCAAGAAGTACATTTCAAATACCCAAAACGTATAATATTCAAAACATACTTTCAATATCAGTTTACAAATCGTGTTTAAGACCATAGAGACACTGAGAATGTCCTACAATTTTTACTACGATATAAAGTACAGTTCTGTGGTTCTATACTCAACAACCCTCTGAAAAATCATTTACACCATGAATCGTCGGTTAATTTTAAATAACTCCATAAAAACATTTTCATTGTTATAAACTACTCCTGTTGATAAACAAAATGCTACAAAATAGGAAAGGAATACAAAATCTGAACATGTTACCCTATAGTTAATATCTTAATCGTAGGGTAATGTAAATTACTGTGAATATTAGTATTATATTGATTATTCTTTGAAAAAAAGTAAAATGTAACCATTTCAATTAGATCGAAATATAAACTTGGAGCAACAAAATAACAGATATACATTTGTGTTTTAAATCTCACTCTTAATTTTCGTTACACAACGATCAATATTTTTCAGACAACTGAAATGGTTGGTGTTAATGAGGTAACTTATATTTCATTATTTGGATTAATCAAACTATCTATACCACAAAGTAAAATTTCTAGATTGTAAATAAATTTATGATAATTCAGCTCACTTTATATGATAATTTGGAGTTGCATGTGACTGACCTCTTTCACTCTGATTATCTATTGAAGTTATATAGAAGAAAAAAAGGAAACAAATTAATTCTTACTAAAAATAAAATAACGATCAGAGCAAAGTATTCATAATTTTGACTTTAGCCTTAACACATTATAAATGTAGACTGATATTATTGATAAAAAATATCATCCGATCAATGAATACTGAGTATTCAGAGAAGAGCAATTATAAAGTCTTCAGCAATTATAAATACTGAAATATTTAAGACAGTCAATGAGCCACTACAAATTTTATAAATTTATGTACGACAACAGATATTGTGGTGTGTATTACTTATATCCACGTAAGTAGTGTATTACGATGGTCGGGCATTGAACGTATTTCATTAGAAGATCGATAAGGAAAGATCGGGAACAAAGCACAGTTGGTATGAAAATGCATGAACAATTATAACCGGAGACGATGAACTGACATTTGCAGAAGGAACGGTCAAGATTGAGACGATTGGTTAATAGTTTGCAAATAGACTATTTACTATATGGCTCTCATATTTTACCGAGATATTCTGTAATTTTGTGCTCAAATACATTCGATTGCTTCCACTCATGTTCTTGTTCACTACAATATGAGTTGCAAGAAACAGGAAGTGTTATAGTAACCCCATATAAAAGCTGAATCAAACGGTGGAAGAAATTATACAGTCTTCTTATCATTCTAGTGAATAAAATAGTTCTGATTGGTCGGTTACAGTAAGGTAATTCTCATAATAAATCAACAACCATTTTTTTTTAAAAACACTGATACTACAGTCTTATTGTAAAAATTGATGGACGAAGAGAAATGATAAATGGTAAATTAGACTGATTATAAATCATAAAATATCACAAGCTTACAAACTTTAAAAATATGACTGATCATTTTGATTGATCTATCTCTTTTTCCAGTTTTTACGTTTTTGATTTGAAATTTGTCACACTTGTCATTTTCTAGTATCCTATGGAATTAACTTATATTTGATTCATCAAGATTGTTATAATATGAATGTGTATTGAAAACTACCATTTTAAAATCATGTTATATCTCGGATGAATGTCTTATAGTGTGTTACATTTCAAAAAATTTTAATTGCATGGCCGACACTTTGAGTGATAACTGTACCTAATTAATCATGTGAAAGATTGATTACTTAATATGAAATAAGAAGCATTTTTACATGTACATCATAAAAACGCAGTGTCAGCACACCAGTGATTAGAACGTTTTGTGATCCCAAAGTTTATACGACTGCTTTTCAGTATTTTGAAACTCCCCTTTTTAAAACTAATCTCGAGTAAAGTATTCTCACATTTTGTCAGCGAAATTCTTGATATACGATTTTATTTAGTAGACAAAGCAATTAACACTCAGAGATTAAAAATTATAAGCTATATTTCGTGTGTATAGTTTAAGCCACTTTCTTTACTGATAAGTAAGTAGATAGAATGCACTTAAAATGGGAAAAATTAAGATAAATGAAGTACAAATTAGTAAATATCTGACATTACTAAATGTTGCACAGAAAACGTGAATTTCTGAGACAGCAATTTTGAAACTCTAAGAACATTGATTACTAAAACAATATTGAATGAAATTTTCTTTTACAGAGGAGCTATTTATAATTGAGATAAATGTCCTTAAAATTACTTCAGGGTGTTCGTTATGTTACGAATTTCATACAATTAAACTTCGGTATACTTGTTCAACACTCGAGGTTATATGAAATAAATATAATAATTCTCACAGTGTTTCAAGATGCTAACCAATGCAAACGATAAAACAATTTCTTAGAAAGTATTAACACATACGACATGAAAAGTTTAATGACGCATATGTATGCAATCATAAGAAAAGTAACTGTACACGAACACTTAAAACTTATAACTCCCTAAAAGATCCTCATCAAAAAGTTATGTGCATGGCACTTCACGAAACTTTCTCTAGGCGGAGCGTAAAAATTAAAGTAAGAATAAACTTTTGATTGAGGATAAAGTACTAGTAACACGAATTACTTAATCTCAAACAGTATAGAGACTTTGTTGATGAATAAACCTTTACCGTATTAGAATAAGTATAAAGAGCATAATGTACAGTAAACATTTTTACATTGGAGGTTGAACACAAACATTTCCTGCTGATACTTGGAAGTTGACATGGTTAGAATATTGATAATGAGTAGAGAAACGTCTACACACAGAGGGAGAGACTCTAGACATAGGAAGCGAGTCGAATAATGTAAACATGAAACCAAGTTCATAGGAAACGACTAAACTGGGTAGTGTACACTCCGATCTATCTGCTAGACAGACACACTACGTCATTTTTAACAGAATGTCATCTGGACAAATTTATTCAGGCTGTTAAATAAGCATAACTCTATTTATTTGAATAATTGCAGTGAAGAGACTTAATAACTTAAGACATCTGGGAAAATATTTTATCTTGTTGAGTTATCATCAATCGTTACCATTTCAAACTTGATTTTCAAATATCTCAGGAACTATACGTAGAATAACAACAAGAAACAGGACAAAAATGGTCAAGAGAAAAACCTTTTAAACACCAGCTGTGATGGACGAAATAGACAAGTCTAAAACGACTATCTAGATGAACTAGGGCACATCAAGTGAGCGTAATTGGAATAAGGCTAAGACGTTTGACTGAATGCCTTTCACTATTACTTTCTGTCAGTTCCAATGAAACCACCATCAAAAAAACATCCACTGCGCTACTCAGTGTGAATATTTAGTTACTATGATATATCGTATAGGAACGAAACTTTAAGCAGAGGATTCAAAAGAATTGTATGTGTGAGTATGAACCAATAAAAATTACTCTTTAAGCATTTGAATGAACTAGAGACGTCACTGAATAAGTAAAGTACAGATGTTGGCTTAGCAAACTTATATTGTGTAAAATTGTTTACCTCTGAATTCAATCAGTTGGAAAACAGTAACAATATACACAAAGGTTTTCACCATTGATAGAGTTGTTAAGTAGGATACTGCGAATTATTTTAATGTTATTCGGGAGAACCGAGAAGCCAGACATATAGATTCAAACGGTCTGCATGCACACAAAGTCTTGACGTCTAATTTACGAAGGATAAAATTAAAAGTACAGAATATTAAGATTGATTACTAGCACTAATCAAAGGAAAAGTTTCAGATTATCAACAAATTGATGTGTAAAAGTGATCAGTTTCGTTTACCAGTCAACTTGAAGCCGAAGTACGCCTGTGGAATTTCATCAGTATGCAAATAGTCAAAGTTGTCAAGACCAGTTAGCATTTTATTAAGATCATTAACGCTCTCTGGTTGTGTAGAACTCGAATGATCACCGTTCCGAATAACTGCTTTTCCTGATTGATATTGTCGTGAATCAACAGTATTGTAATCTGATTCAATCCGTTTGTCCGTTTTCGTTACATGAGTGAGAGTACTACTGCAGTCGGAGGATGAATTAAGAGCATTATTTTTCTGCAGGATTTTCTGATTAGTTTGGTGCAACTCATTCAGCAGACTATCTGCAAAATCAATCAAACATCAAGAAAGACACATGAGTTCCCATGTTTATCTAAAGATAAATTTAGTAAAGTCATTAAAATACTAACCAAGTTCATCCATTTACGAACACAGCGGGGCAACGTTATTGTTAACGACCTACAAATTCTTTACAACGTTAGCGGTTATAACAAAACAGAGTATCAACCTGTATTTAAGGTAATCATTATGATGTACGGAATGATTATTGTTGTTATTTTGATGTCATAAAAATCTGTTCTGGTAAGAGTAAAAGTATAGGTAATCTATATTTCCTCACTACTTAAAAAGTTGTACTGATTTGTCTCGATTGACTGAACTGCTAACTACTAACTGGAGATCACTCAATATTCGTCGTCCTGATCGATCAAGAAATAAGAAACGGAAACTTTCTGAAATACATGGTGCTGAGAATACTATATTTCACCAAAAACACAATATTGAATAAAGCTAATGGTAATAATAATGTCATACTTTCATAATCGAATCATATGAACCCAGCCAAATCAAAAGCCCTAAATAAAGGGTTCCTAAGGTATATTTGTAAGGCTGTCTATATGTTTACAAGCACTCCATTAAGGCTGTTTTGTTGTCGCAAAGGACAAATAGAATGGCGTACCTACTGATGAATTGGTGCGGACCGATAGACTTCAGTTAGGTGTATACAACGAAACTAATGGATTTAGCTTCACTTTCGAAAACTTACAGAACTTTTTATTTCGAGTATTTATTCACAGCTACTAGTGTAACAATAGGACGTAGACAGAAATGATAATAAATGAGTAGCTTGTAGTACATGATCACGATAATATTTAATCGGGTGCAAGATATGAGGTAGATTCTGCCATCCAAAACAGCAGATAATAATCCATGGTCGAGCGCGTGATGTCAGTTCATTTCTTGAATGCCTTAGTACCTCTATCTGATTGGTTATTTCAAATTGTACCGGGCGTCAAAGTGAAAAAGTTAGAGCGTCCGTGGGACCTTTCCTTATAATGTGCAATTTTTCATAGGTTGCCTTACGGAGCTCAGTATTAAGTTTCTAAACGACTAACTTTGTCAGGGCAATATGGTATACTAGATATGTTTTGAGGCATTATTAGGTCACCTCTCATTCTTCTACAGCACATCAATAAATGCCCCGATTACCGTAATCTAGCTTCGTTAGTTTTTCCTCAGCCATTTCACTTAGTTTGTTGTACGTTTCTGCACCTAGTTTAAAACATCTTCATCTCGATTAAAAGTGTGGCGTAACAAATCCAAAAAAGGAAGGAAAATCAACGTTACAAAGGAATTAAAGAGTCAACATACTGTGCATCAGCAAGAGTCAAGATGATTAAGTAGCTAGAGTGTGTATGTGCGGAGATTGTCATGCACCAAAATTTCAAAAAGTAACTTGCGATTACAGATAGGTCAGGAACTATTAGTCTGTTATACAAACCAGAGTCAGAAAGACGTAAAGACACATTATTTACCATCCGCCGAAGTCGCTTAATCTGCTCCATATCTGGAACAAGGAATGGCTACTTGAATCCAAGCATTAAGATAGATTCAGATGTACTCTGCATAGAAAGTTTCAAGCAATTTTTTACATGAAGTCACACACAAACTCCACATGAGATGTTTTGGAAGCTGCAAAAATCATATTTCCTTGCGGTTCTGAGGTCATCGTTTACAGACATAGTTGTTTCTAACTGAGATTACTAAGTAATGCCCTTAGAGTTCGGGCGGCTTCCAAGAACGACTACGGGGTTTGCAGAGGCCCTAGAGCAGACAAAGAGTTTCCATCGAATCGGAACGTGATGGAACTTTGTAGAATATCTACGTGGCATGCTACTATTGGAAATTAGTGTAACATGCCTATTTGCGGATTGGCTGAATTATAATGTTGATATGAAAAACGCTAATATCTATAAATACCTATGATTTTCTAAGTTTTTATTCTTACCCAACTAGCACTTCTCCATTCTTCTTCTCCCCTCTGATTTGCGGATGTGGAATTTTATGCGTTCAGGTTTCGTGGTTGCATACCGTATTCTGCGTTGATGAGGTAGCGAACTTAACAATTATCTTTTTGGGGACAACATGTAGCAACAATTTACAAGGTATACTGTCGAATCATGGATATGACTTTAGAAGAGTGCTTCGTTTAGGTAAACTCGGAGTAACTTATCATTCCGTTCAGAAGCAAGCTTTTCAGCCATCATTTCTTGTAGGAGAGTATAACCTGTTCTATAAGTCTTATTTATCTATAGATATATGCTAATAGTTATCTAAGTCTACTATACTGAGAGAGGTTTTGCTAAAATCTCAGATAACTAGCACGGTTTTCATACCTTCACATCACTGAACTTGTCTTCTTTATAAATTAGTATTTCGTACTAATTATGTGACGTCATCATGGCCTGTTTTACAACCTATGTGTCTCAACCTTAATTTTTAGGAACACATTATCTATTAACAGATTTCCTAACTGTTACGTCCAATTGAGTTTTTGCCCGTTCCAACTATTGAAGTACTGGCCGTCGATATTCACAAATCACGAAGCCAAGTAGGCAAGAGAACCGAAACTCCAAATTAGATACCAAGTTTATTCGCAATTCACAATTAGTCGACCAAAGTCGTTCTAACAACAATAATTATAACAATTACAAAACAAACCTTCAATTTTGTAGGTTCCCGGAGCAAAAACTCCTAAATACCAAACCAATGACAAAAGAAACCAAAATGTCCGAAAAGAATGATATAAACAAATAAGTACAAAGGTTAAGTAAAACAAACACATCCGAAAACACAGTAAAATTGATGTACACTAAAAAGGTTTTAATCAGCCAAATGTCTTCAGTTCTCCCGCAACACTAACCAGTATATCAAATTAAAATGTTCACTTGAAAACAGTCTTGTTTCATTTTCAATGGTACAATAAAGTATTTTCATACGATTTATAAAGGAATTTACCTTAGTTTGCTAGATAACTTTTGAAGGTAAAATTGTACTCAGATGCCTTACTCAATCACTGATGAAAATTTCAGTCGATCAAATGAGGAAGTATAGGCACGGCGAGCTCACTAGAATTGAATAGAAATAGCATAACCTCCAGGGTCTCTCGGCTTGATGGTCATTTTTCAATGGTGGTCAGGCAAGGCTTCTTTATGGTGTCTTAACAGAAAAAAAATTATAGCTCATAAAGACATTTTAGATGCAACAAGAATTGGGAAGCAAAACTTATAAAATAGAAGCTTTGTTACATGCAGCATTTCTATGGCGTTTGTTCAATAAGTCTCACCTTCCATCATTGATTTTGGCGATGATCAGTAACCCCTTAACATACACTGATCAATCCTCAGAGATATTTCATTGGTACTAAGCATGTTTCGTCTTTTAAAGTGATACAAAAGGATGGGATTTTACTAGATCCTTCTTGATCTTAGAAATCAGATTCATTTTCGGTTATTTGACATCATCTGGTAAATTCTGACAGAAGCAATGGAGTTAGAAGTAAACACTAAAAACATTTACTGTACATTTTGGGACAGATTAATTAGTTTCTGGTATTACATAAACTATGAACACCGACCAACCAACAAGTTAAACAAATAAGCATATTATGAAGTTCTCAATAGCTTACCATTAGTGTCTACAGTTATGAAATCAAACCAGAAATTACTTTTATAAAAATACGATACATATTATGGAATCAAATGACATCTGTATCAGACGAACAACGTATAAGATTACAGTAGTTGAGAGTAAACAGAGATAGATGAATGTAAGAGCAATGCGCTGGCCTCTCCAGATAGACTGTCATGGTAAATGACCAAGACATCTAACAGCTCCCTCAGCTAGCCGTCTTTGTTATGACTAACAATGTCATGAATCAATGGTAAAATTGAAATTGATAGTTTCAAATAAATTGAGCATTGGGTAGAAAGTCTGTAACAAGGCAAAAAAGGGTATCTTAAAAACGTCATCAACCGTAACATGCATACTTCTAATAGCATTGACTTCAATAATTAATGTAAACACACTCGCGGTACATGTAGATTCAAGCAATTTTTGGTCACCTGAAAATCTATGTAAAGTAGTTTAATCGTTATACTTTCTGTTTTTAGTTAAGTATAGGAAATTACTGTAAACTCACAATGTTACAAGTTACTACCAATTATTACTGCATATTGTGAAACTATACACAACCTGTTCAGTAAGTAGTTGATTCATAATTTATAATTATGGTTTTCACTCGACATTCACTTTATCAGTTTTTCTAGATATCTAAATAACAATGATTTTCATTTACATGTAGTTTAAGACAGCTGATTGTAATATAAATGTTACAGTCACAGAGTGATCAGTCTGTAGCGGTAAATAAATCCCCGAAATCAATAGCTCTGTAAGTGTTCGACACTGGATACTGACCACATTAGTTTTAATGGACTCACCTAGCTGAAGGCAGTCTTTCATGCATCCGCACAAGATCACGAGTAGGAATGCCGTGATCAACTTCTCCTGCGATCGCTAGCCACTTTAGATCAGTCATTTCTCGATATATTGATAACCAATCAAATATATCTTCAAACGTCCTCACTTCTGACTTTTGATTTTACAGTTTCAGCCCGATTCAATCATAGGTTTTGCTGGTAAAGTGTTGTCAAACTACAGTACCTGTAGCATCATCAAGTCGAACCAACTTATACGTTTTTATCTAGAATTACAAGTGAAAATGAGTTATTGTATGTTTAAGTGCTAAAATGTTTCATGTGCGTTAACAATGTGCGTGAAAAAATTAGAACAACAAAAAGCAATGTTAAAAAGGCAAAAGTCAACCTCTACAAATTCAAATTGAGACTACTATTTCACTTGTAAGTTTTCCTACAAAATACCCGAATTCTTTTACTAACCGTCTACCTAATGCTAAGTTTGTTATAAATTATCAAAACAAACCTTGTTAGTTACGCTTATAACCATGGAAGGTTTCGTCCATATTTTTGAGGGCAAGTTATATAAATATTCGGAATTTGTCTATATTTGTTCTATACAATAAAAGAAACATACGACGCGGAAGATTCTTATATATGAAAAACCCACTAATCGAAAGCAACAGACTTTTGGTTAGACTGTTTTCATTGCCACAAGCTTTTTGTGGGGTTGGTAAACCATTGAAACTCACTTAGTTTAGTGACGTGCAACAACATACTTAAGCCAACACTGCAAAGGCATATAAAAATTTCTGTGTGCATAATAATAACTAAAGTTGTAATAGATATTCAGGCTTTTCAAATCAAAAGTCACCAATGAAAGAGTCCGAAGATATATTTGGAAAGTTGACAATATGTTGATAAGCGTTTGAATTAAGCTGGCTAGTTGTTTTGCGTAACCAAAGGCCTTCCGACAATAAGTGTCCAGTAAAACTAATGAAGTCAGCAACAATGCCAGAGACTTCCATAACTACCTACTTTGGGAATTTATCTACCTCTGTTTACTGACTTACTTACTTACGCCTGTTAGCACTCGTGGAGGAGCATAGGCCGCACACCAGTATTCCCATCCAACCCTGTCCTGGAAAAACCTTCCGAGTCCTTTCCAGTTAACATTCATCCTTTTTATATCTGCTTCTATTTCACGGAATAATGTGTTTTTTGGCTTTCTTCTTTTCCGCTTCCCTTTCGGGTTCTAAGTTAGGGATTGCTTCATGATGCAGTTTGATGATTCCCTCAATGTATGTCCTATCCACTACCAACGTCTTTTCCTAGTTTCCTCCTCAGATGGTTTGTCCTCTCCCACAGAAGACTGTTGCTAATGGCATCTGGCCAGTGAATGTTAAGTATTTTGCGTAGACAAATGTTTGTAAATACTTGTGATTTCTTGACGATGGATGTAGTAGTTCTCCACGTACAGTAAAACTGACTGTCTTGACGTTCGTATTGAAGATTCTCACTTTGAAATTAGTTGACAGCTGTTTAGAGATACGTATGTCCTTCTCTTGTACGAATGAGGTCCTTGCTTCGCCAATCCTTGCCTTTACGTCTGCATCCGATCCTCCTTGTTCATCAAAGATGCCTCCCAGGTACGTGAATGTTTCCACATGTTCCAGAGTTTCACCACCAAGTGGAACTTCGTTGGTGTTCTTCGTGTTGTATTTGAGAATCTTGAATTCTCCTTTATGTATGTTGAGGCCTATTGATACAGAGACTGCTGATACATTTGCTGTCTTCGTTTGTATCTGTTTGTGTGTATGAAGTAGAAGGGCTAGGTTATCTATCATTTAATTGATTCTGAGATGTCCATTGTATTCCATGCTTCCATTCAGATGTGGAAATCTTTATAATCCAATCAATCACCGGAAGAAAGAGGAGGGGGGAGAGTAGATAGTCTTGTCTGACTCCAGTCTCTACTGGCAATTCATCTGTCAGCTATCCTTCATGCACGACTTTGCAGTGTGGTTCGTCGTATGAACTTCCTATGATGTTGACGATTTTCTCAGCTACCCACTCCAAAGTGTCGAGGAATTTTGCATAGTATTCTCATATTCACACTGTCAAATGCTTTCTCATAGTTTAAGGGAATTGATGTATAATGACGCGTTCCATTCAACTAATTTTTCGACGATGATTCGTAGTGTGACAATTTGGTCTATGCACAACCGATCC
Organism: Schistosoma mansoni; assembly: GCF_000237925.1. Taxonomy (NCBI): domain Eukaryota; kingdom Metazoa; phylum Platyhelminthes; class Trematoda; order Strigeidida; family Schistosomatidae; genus Schistosoma; species Schistosoma mansoni. The sequence goes on from NW_017385999.1 coordinate 333,818, forward strand.
TTATGGAATCCAGCCTGTTGATCTCGAAGTTGGGCTTCTACTGAATACTTCCCGGTTCAACATCACTTTGTTGAGGACTTCTCATGGTACTGACAACAGTGTGATGCTTTTGTAATTCTCACATTTGCTCAGATCTCCTTTTTTGGTATCTTGATGAGGTGTACTTCTTTCCAGTCTGTCGGCTCTTGTTCTTCCACCCAAATCTTCTTGAATAGAATGTGAAGCATGTTTTCAGTCACTTCAATGCCTTACTTCAGTGCTTCAGCTGGTGTGTTGTGAGGTCCTGCTACTTTCTCGCTCTTGATTTGTCTGGTGGCCATCTTGACTTCTCCGATCGTTGGTGGAGTGACATCTATAGTAAGGTTTGTGTGCTACTTCGACGTCCAATGGATCCAATCGGGCTGATCTATTCAGCAGTCCCTAGAAATATTCTGCCCATCTTTTCCTTTGTTCTTGAATCTCCGTGATTGTCCTTCCTTCTGTGTCCTTGACTGGTCTCTCTGGTTTGCTATATCTCCCTGCCATTTTTTCTTCGTTGTGTCATACTTCCTTCTCTTGAAGCTTTTTTCACTTTCATCTCTAGCTCTTCCATGTAGTTCCACTTTTCGGTTTCAATTCTCCTCTTCACTTACTTGTTCGCTTCCCTTTCCAGTTGTCCTTCATCGTAGTTTCTTCTTCCTTCAGTAGATCCTGTAAAGCTTGTAACCTGTTGCTGAGAGCTATCTTGAAGTCCTTGAGTTAGTTAGTATCTCGAAGGAAGGTTGTATTGAACCTTTGTAGTGCTGTTTGTCCAGTTGTCCAGTGTTTCTTTAGCTTCAGTCTCATCTTGGCCACAACCAGGTGGTGATCTGAAGCTATGTCAGCTCCTCTCCGGGTTCTCACATCTTCCATTGATCTTCGAAATTTTTTGTTGATACAAATATGATCTATCTGGTTCTCTGTCATGTGGTCCGGAGAGATCCATGTAGCTTTATGTATGCGTTTGTGGGGGAATATTGTGCGGCTTATAACCAATTTGTTGAATGCATATATATTTGCAAATCTCTCCGCATTTTCATTTTTCTCTCCTAGTCCATGCCGTCCAATTATATCTTCATATCCTGTGTTGTTCACTCAGACTTTAGCATTCAGATCTCCCATCAGATTCGTGAGGTCGTTTTTTGTGCACTTTGCTATGATTGATTGCAGCCTCGAGTAGAACTGATTTTTAGTGTCGTCTTTGCCATCACTGGTGGGTGCATAACATTGAATAACACTCATCGTGATCCCCTTTTTCTTTGTTCTGAATGATGCTTTGATGATTCCGGATCCGTGAGATTCACATCCTACAAGTGTATTTTGTGCTTCTCTGGACAGAATTAAAGCAACCTTCTGAGTGTGTGGAGCATTTTCCTCTTCGTGACCGGAGTAGAGCAGCATCTCTCTCGTATCTAGTCTTTGTTGTCCAGCTTCTGTCTAATGGATTTCGCTGATTCCAAGCACCTTCAGGTTGTATTTCCTCATTTCCTTTGCTATTTGACTGGTCTTCTCGGTCTCCCACATTGTCCGGACATTTCATGTACCAATAAAAATTGTTTCTGTGTTTGTCGGAAGTGGCATAGGCCTCGTGACTTCTGAAGGATCTCGGCTTTCGTCATGAGGTGTTATAATTCTTCTTTCAACTCCCAGGGCAGAGTTTAAATGGTTTGTGTTATAATTGTATTTTTGCTATATAAACGACCCAGCTATTCCTATTGCTTAGTATTCTTATACGATGACACTCGACAAGACCCCAAAATCAGAACACGTTGAACAGGAATGAAATTGTATTCAAAATAATAATGATCAGTGAACAGCAATCAATAGCTTAAATAATGTTCATATATTTATAGTATATACATAAGAAGCTTATAGATTTTTCTGCAATAATATGCCCGGGCTGATCGGTTTAAAATTAACCAATCAGCGCGCAGCAACACCATCATGCATAAGACATGCTTAATCCAATCTATATCCCACTAACAGTTTGGATTATTATTTCTGGCTAGCGTTTTTTGGCGGGTCAGTTTTCTACGGTATGAGGTCGCTAACCCAATGCCCAACCCCCCTCCTTTGTGTGGGCTTGGGATCGGCAGTAACTCCAGAAGAGCTACAGGCAGAGTTACCTCTATTTACTGTTATATAAATATAAACATATATATATATATATATATATATATATATATAGCTTAAAACCCCCGTTATTATTAATTAACAATCTCCAATTATTGATAATCATCTATCAACGTTTACTGTGTACCTCAACAATTTAATATAAATTCTTGTTTCATTAGCTTACGTAAATGAAAATTATCATATGCATCAGTCCACTTTAAAAACCATGCCTGACATAAATTTTGCTGAATAAACAGACCTGTCTCATCTATAAAATGCTGTTATTATTTACAAACACGAATTAGGTACTCCTTATTACTCATGCATCGTAAAGCCTCTATGAGAGTAAAAATCTTCTTTAACAGCTATAAATGACAACTAAAGCCGATAATTATTTTGTTCTATTTTGTTGAATAACATTCCAAATGACTGAATCTACAATATTTTGGTCAAATTATTTTCCCATACAAAATTCCAAAAACTTAAAATTCAATCAAAATTAAATGGACTCCACTGAACTCAGATAATCAGACTGAATTTATAAATGGCTTGTAGTCAATCAAATGGTCTTTTTAGCAAACGAACAGTGTACACCTGGACATATGCAGGATTTATTTTAAAAACGTTTAAGCAGATCAATGTTTTTTAAATAACTATAATTATTCTATTACAGTTTGTCAAGAGAGGTAAGAAAACAAAGCCAGTTTTTTTCTGTCTTACTTTGTTACCGATTTTTACAAAGGTTCTATTTTATGGGATAAAGTTGCTAACCCCACGCCCAACTCTCGTTCTTTATCCAGGATGGGGACCTAGTGTAACCATTACAGTGCTACAGAGAGAGTCATTCTAATTAAAGACTTCGAAATAATTTCTATGTGTATGCAAAATGGAAAGATTGAGAAATAAGATTGAATAGTTTTCACTCAAAAGCTTATTTTCTTATTTAGACATGGACGTTTCGTACATGTAGAGCAAGCTGCTTTGAATAATTAATTATAGCATTTAATTTTGTTTTTGTTATGTCCTAGCGAAGATTAAATTAAAGGTAACTTTTGAGAACTATTTATGGATTAATTTTATGTATATATTTTTATTGTATGACTGTTAAAAAATTAAACTGTATATATTCCGATTTTTCTTATTCTAAGCTTTTATTTGACCTATTAGTTACTGTTATATGATTTACTATTCTCAATTTATTCTCCAACTACTGGTCACACTTTCTCACAATCACAGCCACTTTTTGGCTTGATCTTGTACAGAAGTTATTTTCTATTTTATGATGTGAAGTGGTCTGATTTTGCTTGTATATAAACCAAGTCTGTTTGAAATGTATGAATCAATATAACCGAGGATGACGTTTGCATTCTGGACTGAATCGGTTGGGTTAGACGAGAAGTTGCTATCTCAAGGACGAATAAGAATTCTAGGCTGCTCGTACTGGTTTATTTGTCATTGATCCGGTCAATAAGTCGGTGACTCTAATTGGCGATCATATCGCGTGATATATTAACAGGGCACATGTATCACAAGTTATAACAGTTTCACTAGGCGAATTCCGTATACGAACTTGAACCAGGTAGCTAAGAAATTAATAAAGTTTACGTTTAATGTCCATTGAATAATGAAAACTGCTAATGGTAATGATTCCAATGTACTAGTGCTAACAGTAGCTTTCAGTTATAGATAAAAGCATTCTGTCAAGCTATTCACCATTTAGTTATGTAAACAGTTGTTTTTATAGTACATTCACACCAAAACTGTCCCATTATTTAATCTCGAATATTTTTACAATTGTCATATAAGAAGAGCACTAGTGGTGTATGGTTTACTTTGCAACTTAGTTACAAAGATTCTTGAGATTATAGATCACTTTGTTATTCGTTAGATGGAGATCAGGATATGTGAGTGTCCATCTGAGGGAAGTAGTTGAACAGTATTCAAATTCGTGTAGGTAAAATTAGTTTTTCTACGTAAGCCCACCAACCACAGTTTGTTTCTTTTAACTTTTGAGTCTTGAGACCAAAAAGATTGACGATTAAATAGTAACAGTTCATTGTAAATAAAGTTCGTAATCCGTTAGCCATAACGCTCATAACCTTCGAGAACAGTACTAGCAATTCATTCAACAGAATTTGTCAGATAAGTTAGTACGCAGTGCTTTTAAAAAAGTACAGTGCTAAAAGTGATGATCGCTATTTACATAGAGGACAGACGGTAGTTGTATATGCATGAATTCAGCTTCCTATTTATTGATTCGTTTACTATATTAACGATCTTTCCGTCTATAGACATCCAACTTAGTCATTCTGACTGGCAATTGACTGAGAAATGTCAGTTTTGATGAAAACATTAACACACATATATTTTGATTCCATATCTTCATAGAATAATAACGAGTATTTTTGAAAATCTTGTATCATCCAATAGTTTGTACATTCACTAATGCATTTTTAAATAAATTTCAAATAGTTCTGTGGTATGCTACTTATGTCGATATAAGTAGTATATAACGCCAATCAGGAATAGAATACCTGACAGCAGAAGGTTGAGAAAATTGAGGAGGAAGGGGTGGGAAAAGAAAGCAATTAGTATGAAAATGCAGGAACAGTGAAGTCTAAGAAAATTAATGAACATTTTGCAAATGAAGTATCGGAGTATGGTTTTTCTATTTTACCAAGTAACTCCTGTGGACCATCACACTACAGTTCTGCTTTATTCAGTTACATAATTTTGTGCACAATAGAAATTCCGGTCGTAGTATTCGGAAATTCGGATATATAAGCAATTAAGCTAACCAAACAGCTCCTGAGTACTTATAATTAGTCACTTTATGAAAGGAAAAACAGTGTGATTTATCTTAAGTGATATGTTCAACTTTTGTTTAGTGGTAATTTTAATTCACTTTAATCAGATCAATCCAATATCAAACCATGAATTAAATGATAGAGTTACAAGTGGTATAGTTTCGAAACAACAATGATTGCAAAAATTTATTTTGTAGACTGATTTGTTACTACTGAGTAGCATTTTTCAGAAGAATATTCATGTTTCATTTTGAACTGTGATAATGGCAATTGGTTTGTTAACTTTATGAAAAACTTTAAAAACTGGTGACAACATTGAATACTTTATATCATTTATTGAATTATTTAAATAAAACTATGACTGCATATCATATTTATTAACTTGTAACAGGCTGAGAGAGAAAGAGAAAAAAGAGTATCCCACATTTAGTATTCATCTCCTAAATACCTACTGATATTTACAACAATATAACCGTACTGGTCTGTTCAAAGTACGCAAGAACCAACCATGACGTTTATTTAGATTTACCATCAGTTTGGACGTTTACTGATATGTTTCATCTTTACATTAATTTACTCATTGAAAGGGTAATTTATATTTAAGAATAAAATGGTTAATTACACTTTATATCTGTAATGAGTAGGTACTTAAATACAGTGATATATTTAAGAGATAATGGTAACATTTAACACTTTAATTCGTCATATAAGTTCTTGATATGGAAACAACTAAGTGGTACTGTAAACGTTGTTTTTCTTAACATGATGATAAGATTTTTAAACTTAAACATCTGTTATATCAAACAGAAACATAAATACTTCCGCAGTTACAACTTGTATTCACACATTTTATCATATGAAAATTATTTCAAAATTACTTATTAGTGGTATTATCTAAAACACTGCTTTCAGTGTATAGTTTTATGTAGATGACAGAATATTCCTAGATCTTCGGTCACGAACTAGTTTTAGTTATACCACTGTGATGTATATTACTTATGTCTGTCCACCTAAGTAGTATACAACACTAATCGGAAATGAAATGCCTGTCAAAAGAAGGTTGGAGAGATTGAACTGAAAAAAAACACAGGAAGGAGTTGAGAATTGGAAGAATCATGAAGAATATAAAGGACAATTGATGGAAGATTTGTAAAATAAGTATTTAATTTATGATCTTCGCATATTACCAAAGGACTGTAATTTGGCATTAAATAATAAACTTGTCTTTCTCACCTGAGTATTTGTTCACTTCACCACCATTAAAAACGTGACAGCACTGAACAGCTGACTCGTTCGTGTATGAGAATCCACAAACCCGCATTCGGGAATCAAGTCTAAGATTATCGTCCTCGTCGGTGAATGTCAAAATAAATCAATAGTAACATCTCTGATTGTAAAAATAGGTGACAGAGTTTTGAATCTCACGAAAAAATAGGTTAACTTAAGAGAGCTTATGAGCCTTGCTGATTGGCATAAGATGCTTCGGCTGTGTTCTTCCATTTATCTAATATATGACCTGTTGAATGGTTGAGGAAATTGAGCTTTATATTATTTAACCACTATCAGGTACGTTACGGTGGAAAAGTTTTTTACACTCTTGGAATAAATCTCGTCAGCAGTAAAACTTATTTACGTTCAACAAGCGTGACGCTTACATCATCACTAGAAACAGTTTGAATTATTCCGCTATTGACATTCAGGACTGAGTTTTTATCAATGCGGATTGCAGACTCATTCAGCTGAGAAGTTTCAGATAAAAGATACCATGAGTTCTTGATCCCCTGTTATCCACAATTGTCCCATTTTAACATGCTTGTGAAAGAATGGCCAAATTAAGACAGTCGAGTTAAGATGCATGTACAAAAACTAAGACTGACCCGAAATTCAGTTCTGGATCGACGGCGAGTTGATGTAAATCTTTTTTATGACATGTCATTAAAAAAATTAAAAAATTTAATCTCTCTGCTTGAAATACTGCACTTTTCATTGTCTGTAGTATAAATTTAATGGATAAATAATCCATAAATACTGCCTGGGAAGGTAGGTTCTGTGGATGAGAAGGAGTCATTAGGTAACAAGTCACAAGAATCCGAGTTGACTTGGATGTTACGGGAGAAAATGCCTTTTAGTTTAATGATGTAAATTACCTCATATTTATTAAATTACGTTATTCAATTCATCTTCAATAAATTAATTATTTTTTTAATATTTATTCGACATTGTTTGGTTTTCGCTAATTTGAACATGTTGATTACGATTTTCATCATGATCTGAAACTAATCTCATTAGCAACAAAGTTTAGTGGACCTGATTTGAGACCTATTCCCACAAAACTTATAATCAACAATTTATTGCTAACTAGGTTTTAGTGCTTTGCCAACTGAACGCAGCTTATGAATGATGTGTTCTCTCGGCTGGATGGTTTAGCTGCTTTCATTATCGTTTCAAAAACCACCATGTAGAGGTACAATTTTCAGAAATTCTATTCTTTATACAAATATTCGTCAAGATTAGAACGAATAATTTGACAATTATTGGGCGCCGAGTATAGAGAATTTAAATTTCAATCGCTGAGACTATTTCAAATATAATTTTTCACATTTAATGAATTCTATTCTTTCTAATAACTTCGTTTGTGACTGACTAGCTTACCAGGTTTTACAGTCTAAAACTGTTTTTGCATGACCTCATCCCTATGGATTGATAACTTGACTTCTATCATTGTATCTGTTGACTGTTGATTGATCTGAATCCTATGCTTTTAGAGATTTTCTGACATCCTTAAAGTCCCTCACATTAATTATTTTGACCTTTTCTCACCTGAATTCACATCCATAGTGGTCTACAAACATTGCTCTCAGCGATAGTATCATGTCGCTTCACTGCTAGTCTAGCTTAGTGTATGACCTTGATACAGTAGAATTTAATAATTGTGATTCGTTTTACTAATACATAATTAAAATAATATGTGGTTTATGATTTCAGTGAATCAGTTTATTAACGTTTTTGTAACTAGTAGATATCAACGCCATATTTACCAAAAATCTCAAAAAACTTAACAGCCGTATAATTTTACATTACTTGAGACAGTAACAAGAATTGATCAATATGACGTACATTCTACGTCGATTAAAATATACTACAGTTAATTATCATCATTTATCACAAAGGCATTAAAACTATTATGGAGATATGCTCGTTTAACAACTAGGCAAAATCATAAACATAAATTTGGTTGTGATATCTTACAAAAAAGGTGTCTATGATATATTCCGTCACATGGTGTTTGCATCATAAATGTTATACTTAGTTGATTAGAAATATGGTTAATTCTCTAATTAATGTGTGCAAATAAAATAAGTTCATCTGTTCAGTAGGTATCAGAAGCCTTAGTTTTAAAAGTTAAAAAATTCAAATGCAAAGTTTTTGTAGAGAAAAACTACTTACTTACTTACTTACACCTGTTACTCCCAGTGAAGCATAGGCCTCCGACCGGCATTCTCCAACACACTCTGTCCTGAGCCTTCCTTTCTAGTTTTATCCAGTTTTTGTCCATTCTTCTCATGTCTGTCTCCATTTCTCTGCGTAATGTGTTTTTTGGTCTTTCTCTTCTCTTTTGGCCTTCAGGATTCCACGTGAGGGCTTGCCTTGTGACGCAGTTGGGTGATTTCCTCAATGTGTGTCCTATCCACTTCCAGTGCTTCTTCCTGAATTCTTCCTCCGCTGGAATCTGTAGGAAATCCAGCTCGCTAAAAAATTGCTAACCAGAAAAAATTGAGAAAAACTAGTTTAAAAGAAATTGTTGCGTTAAAGTATTACGTAATCCTACAATCGGATAAAATCCTCAGCACAAACTTCGTGATTTTATGATAAATGATCAAATAATATTTGCATGTATTTAATAGGGAATAACATTTTCGAATAATATTCATTTTCTTTCCCTGAAACACTATATCCTTTTCATTATACGTTCTTGTTTACAAATTTCTTTTATCCGATCAAAATGCCTTTTTTTAAAAGTTCATTTAATTATTTTATATTCCACTAAACTAAACAAACAATAGCAAAGATGTATAGTGGCTTTCAGTGGAATCCAGGACTCACGTTTCGTCCTATTTGGGGCTCGTCACCTAGATGTGCCTGCACCTCAGAGTTGATTTTCACTCTGAGACTCGAACCTAGTACCTTTCGCTTCAAACGCCGTCGCGTTATCCACTCGGCCAGAGTGAACGTCAACTCTGGAAGCAGGTACATCCAGCTGACAAGTCCCAAATAGGACGAAACGCGCGTCCTGGATTCCACTGCTAGCCACTATCCATGTTTGCTTATCATGCTTGTGAATCAAGGCTATATCGAGGCAATACGCACAGTATGCACATATGCCAATAAGAGACTAACCAGTTGCAGTCCTAAACATCAATTGGAAGATCCACACAAACAATACTAAATGAATTTAAGCAAACAATATTTCTTTGAAAAAGCTTGGACCCGATTGCCAAGCGAAACGATGGATTTACTTCAAATTTATTTGCCGGGATTTTACAAATATATTATTCCTATTTAATGTCTTACATCAACTCGGCTCCCAAATACTGTGAAACTATTCGTCTTAATTTAGATGAAAGTTCTTATATTCTAAATAGACAATGTTTAAATACTGAAGTTCAAGTTAAATAAAAGTATTATTAGTAAACATAAACTATTAAATGAAAATTCAATAAATTTTATTTTACATTATAGATATTATAAACTTTTATATAATCAGAAAATTTGAGTATTTTTTAATGAATTACCTTTTAAGGTCAGAAATATAAACCAAGTACTTAAATATAGATTACTATTTGTAATTATATTTTCTTTAAAGAGTATTGAAGACATTCAATCTTCATACTCACCTTTAGTACTTATAGATTTACAATGATCATTGATTATTTAATTACAAATTTGATTTGATTATGGATTCAGTGAACGATCAAAAACGTTTGATTTATCAGGACATCTGACAATCAAACATTAAAATCAACCTGTTTTAAAGACACTTTTTGAAAAGTTTAATTTATTTAAAACAACTATATAAAATATAAGATGTGAAAAGTTTGAAAGTGATTAATTAATATAGACCATTAACGTAACTTTTAATACATTACCGTTACATGCTGACAGTTCTGACAAGAAATTTAAGTTTTGTTTACATGGTTAAAGCTGATACTAAACTTTCTCATTATCTACAAAATGTATCATTTCAGTGAGATGGAAAAAAATGGATTTAATTTTTTGGTAGGCTATTTGAATTCATCAAAAGTGAAAATTCAGTTGTGGATCTAGTAATCAAGGGCTAAAACTCTTTGCTCAACTTTAGTTAAAGGCTTTGACATTCACTTCGAAAATTTTCAAGCTATAAATTTTATTAAAAGTTCTGATAACTGTGAATGTACTTTTGTTAACCTTAACACCATTTTTTTTATGTTTGCTCATAAGTGCATTCTCTTTTCTTCAATTTATATTTACAGACTAAAAGTAAACATACAAACGATTAAATATCATCGTGTTGTGACATAATCAATATTTAAAAGAGTGATACAATGATTGTATTGTCCAGTTTAAAATGTGAAATGACTATAATCCTTACAATCTCTAATTAGTAGTGTATTATGTTTTTTGTTAAATGAATTGTATACGATATTATGGAACCATCATTACAAACTGGATGAAATAGATTTAATCAATTATTATTAACTTGCTTTAGAGTAGATATACTACAAACAGATCAGTATGAACTTAATAATTCAATTAGAGTAAATTGAAAAATATATAAGGAAATCGGGATTACAAATGATTGATCACTGGGTGGTGATTTAAGACAAACACATCAAATCATTAACAGCTGTCTAACCAGAAAAATACTACTAGTTAGCTGAAGATAAATTACGGTCATCTCGACGGATTTTATCTTGATTATAGTAGAAGATAGCGAACTTGCGGACTGATTTCGATCGTTATATTATGTAAATTTATAAGAATCAATATAAATGATGATAAGTGTCTTTATTCTTAGTCAGATATATCCCATAGAGAATTATGAAATGGCAACTATCTGGAAGTACTCATGATTAAATTCTTAATGTCTACATAGTCAATAACTAGGTCATGTTTATATATGGCACCTCTTCTGACATGCTTTCAGTTCGACACATATAACAATTATTATACAATTTTTTTTGTCTGGAATTCATCCTTGTTCATTAATTTACTTTCTCC